>NC_060270.1:6817486-7117486 GCF_021613505.1 Equus quagga | reverse complement strand
AAATAGTACAGTTGGCTCTTATAAACATAATATTCAGTGAAAAATGCAATTCCAAAAGATTGTATATGGGTTTGAAAATATTTTACTGAAATATATATTCTGAGACCAATTAATGTGCAGGACATTAAATAAGGAATTGTCTTGGGATTAAATCCTTTGTAGGAAGAGAAAGAAAACAGAACTGTGCAAAGGGATAAGTTGATCTGTGATGCAGGCCTGATGACGGTCTCAGTGGGGGATTTAGACTGGCCCTTTGGGAAGTCCTGAGGGGCCAAGAGGGACATTATACTCAGGCACCAAAGAGCTGTTGGCCATCCCTGGAAGTGGGTGAGCCCTGAGTCTCTGTTGCACTGAGGCAATCCCTGATGCTCCGACAGGACAAGGTTATCTGCTGACAACACTCTCAGTGGCTGGGACAACTTACTCTTGAATGAAGGGGAGTTGGATTGCACATCACAGTGTCCACTGATTGAGTGACTAAGTTTTATCCTTTCACCATCTCCCATTGTCATCAGAGTAAAAGCCCATGATGTCCAGGATTCAAAAGAAACACCCAAAGTGAAAGCTAGTTTTACCAGTCAGTTTCCCATTTTTCTAATATTTCATGTTGGCAGATTATTTCTTTTTGTACCAGCTCAGCAATCCATTTAAAATGAATTTCTCAATATACTTTATCCGTCTTTAAATTCTTTGAACTGGGAGGGACATTAAGTTCCACCATATTTCTAATGTCAGTAGAACAATGGGAATGCCCTTGTCATGGAGGTAGAACATAGCTCCCCAAATCTTATGTGTGGGACATCCATAGTGACTTCCTTCTAGAGAGTACAGTATGGAAAGGAAAAAAAAGAATAACTTTATGATGGAAGAACCTGACAACCACTATCTCAGCCAAGTAAGTGTTCAAGAGTAATGTTATCATTAATAAGACATTTTAATACCATATCCCCCTGATTTATGGTGAGAATGGCACTTTCTCTGTGATGCTGTCCCCCTAAAACCAATAAACTCAGTCTAATCATGAGAAAAACACATGCATATTCAAAGTCATTGTAAAAAACTCCTGCCAAGTATTCATCAAAAGTGTGGAGGTTATCAAAAGCATGGAAAGTCTGAGAAACTGTCAGCCTAGAGCAAGCTAAAAAGACCTGATGACTAAGTGTAACATGGTACCCAGAATGGGATCTTGGAACAGAAAAAGGACATGAGATAAAACCTAAGGAGATCAGAGTAACATATAGACTTTAGTTAATAATAATGTATCAATATTCGCCTATTGGTTATGACAAATACCACAGCAATGTCAACAATAGAAGAAACAAGATTTGGGGTGTACAGAACTCTCTGGAATATTCTTGCAAATTTTTCTGTACCTGTAAAACTTTGAAAATAAAAAAAGTTTATGTAAAAAACAAAGGCAGAAAATACATTCAGCGGTGGCAATTAGTTAAACTCTTTATTTGACTCTGTAAAAATGTAAATGTACCCTTTACATGATTATTTCATTGACAGCTTTATTTAAATGGTTCAGTTGGCTTTTCTGCATACTGTGTTGTAATCATACTTACAAAATTCAAGTTACATTAACAGCTTTCCACTTTGATTCAGATCAGCAAGTCCAATTCAAATTCTTACATTATTATTTATTGTACCTAGTAGATTAAGTTAGTCTTGCTCTTTCTTCCTGTGAGCAAATGTTTGAATTCAATCAGCCTCCTCAAATCTTGGGAAGGACTTTTAACCCACGTGGAACTCTTTACATTAACTCCAAAGATGCAAATTAGTATATTAAACGTAAATCAGAAAGAAAGTTTTAAATGTATTTAAAGATTTTACTAGTCAGTGAAAAATTATTAAATGATTTTGTTTCAATTGGGTATGCCACTCCAATTAGGTCAGACATATTTATAATTTTAAAAGTGTTTTCCGTGTCAGGGATTATGGCAGACACTGGAAAAAAATTAATATTAAAATAAATAAGGTATTTCCTTTCATCCTTTTGAGGGACTTGTAATCAAACTTAAAATATCTTCAGCTAGTTGAATTCAGTTGCTGCCTCTTGTGATCTCAAGAACTGACACGATGCCTTATAGATAATAAGTGCTCAACAAAGAGATTGTACTGATTTGATACACATCTCCAATATGCATGAGTGAGGGGTGCAACTCATATACAAGATTTCCAGTCCATTGAGTAAATATTAACATTAATCCATTTTATAAACTTTATTTAGCATCTTCTAAATACATAACATTGATCAAGATATACTCTAGATTTCAATGAAAACTATGGCAATATTTGTATCCTAAAGAATTTTATACCTACCCTGAGAAAAAAAATACTAAGATGGGGTAGAACTGAAAAAGGGAAACCACTCCTGGGACCGAATACAAAATCCTGCACTATTTAATACATGTACACTAAATCATGCCTGCACTAGCAGTATTGTAAAGGAAATAGAAGCCAGAAGGAGGAGTGGGTATGATTAAACAGGGACAAGCTGAAGGTCATCTGTCAATCTTCAGAGGCCACACATGAGGGGTTAAAGGAAGCATCACATACCAGGGAAATGGATAAAAATTGGGCATAAGAAGAAAAAATCAACTCAGAATTCTCTACATAAAGCAAATATCCATAAAGAATAACATGCTCAGTAGGAGACTTAGGAAAACAAACCAAAACTAAACAATTCACCCTATGAAAACACGCCTGCGTGATTTGGCCCAGAACTGGAACTGACTAGCAGGAAAATAAAAGAGAAAAGGAAAAAAACTTCCCTAACCGTAAGCTCAAAATCACACGTTTGTGTCCTGAAATCATACCAGTTGTTGTCTTAAAAGTATGAAAACAAAAACTGAATCTAATGCAGCCCCATATTGGTTTGCTCACAGAAATCTGGAGAAAACAAATGTAAATGTGCTTTGGAAGAAAACATTTTAAATAAAGTTCCCAAATTCTCCCTATTGATGAAATTCCAAAGAGTAGCCCCTATTTGAAACAATGAAACCCATCAAGAAACACAGTCACATAAATCCAGCAGAAAAGTCAAACCAAAGAAACAGGTTTCCAAACTGCAGAAAATGGAATCATCAGATAAGTATAACGAATAAATATATTTACATGTAAAGAAACCAAGTGCACTGAAGTTATCATGATCAATAGATCAATAAAATATTCCTTATATTTTTAAAAAATAGCAGAAATTAAACTTTTAAAAATGAATACCATTAGTATTAAAAAGAAAATTTTAAAAAATACTACTAACATTAAAATTTCAAATTGTAACAATTAATACTTCAATATAAAGACAATTAGACACCACTGCAGAAAGAATTAGTGAAATAGAAAATAGTTATATAGAAAATTACTCAAAAAGACAAAGAAATAAAAAAAACATAAACAGGGAGGATAGACTGAATAAGCCCAAACTCTGCCTAATCATATTTCAAGTATCTGAGCATAGGAAGATTAGGGAAAAGACCATATTCAATGAGATAACAGTAAATAATATCCTAGATTTTCTGTAAGATACTCTTCCTCAGATTTAGGAAACTCAAAGAATCACAAGCAGGATTAATAGGAAGAAACCTACAGTTAGACATGCCATGGTAAGTAGCAGACTGAAAAGAGAAAAACAAGAAGGTCTTAAGAGCAGCACAGAGGAGGATCAGCTGAGTGACAACGGAATGACAATCAGCCAGGTAGCTCACTTCTCAAGAGCAAAAAAGGAAGCCAGGAGAGAACAAAATAATATCTTCAGATTGATGAGAAGAAACATCTATCCAAGTATTATTGCCAGTGGTATGATTTTGTTTTCTTTATTCTCTTTACTTTTTAATTAAAATAAATTCTAATTTTTAATGTAGTAAAAATGTTCCATCTTTTCTTTTATGGTTTGTGTTCTTGTATCTTGTTTAAAAACAATCTTTCCTTATTATAAGTTCATGAAGAATAGTCTTCTATATTTTCTTTTAAATAAGAGATTTTTTTTTAAGCCACAAACTTAGACAAGATTTTGCAACACACACTTGAGGAAGGATTCCATTTGAAATATAAAATTAACTCGTACAAATCAATAAGAAGATGACAATCCAATAGAAAACTGGAAAAAAGATGCAGATATTTCACACAAGGGCTTCAAAATTAGTGGTAATGATTATATTTAAGCTGAGTAATATGGGCATTGATTTTTTTTCTATTCTTTAATGGCACATGCAAATAGTTTTCTGCTTATCACATACTTTAGAGAAAATATTTATGGTAATAAATAATGTGAAATCACTGTAAGGCAATGTATAATTAAACATCTAGATAGTTTCCATAGGATTTCTAGGAAAGAGAGAGCACAATGAACTTGGTTGTCACGTGCTTTTAGGAGCAGAGATTTGCAATGGGAAATTCTTGACAGAACTAAAAAACGAAAAGGAGGAAGAAGAGAGGAAAGGAGTGAAGAAAGGAAGGACATTATATGTAGGAAAAGCTCGTATTTACGGTTGGCACGTGTGCGATCAATCTAAGTAAAGCAACGCATAGCTCTACCAGTCTTTTTCTTTTCTGTTACTAAACAGGTCTTTTTTAAACTGTTCAGTTTGCCCCTTGAAATATGTCAAAAACCATTTCAGGATTGCCTAGAGAATGTTGCCTTTGTGTGGTCCCATCGTCCTATCCCAGGAACAATCGTTCTTGTATCGCATGGTTTCCTCGTTTAGTGCCCTTCGAGAGCTTCTGCAGGTGGGCAATATTTCACATGCAGTTTGGTTTGTGTTCTCTAAACATCACTGAACAAAAACAAATCCATTCAGAAAAATAGCACTTGAGGGATCAGAAGCTGCTAAGGATAGAATCATTCTCAGAGATGTAGTGGCCTGGAGTTTTGCTTTCCTTCAGGGTCCAGAAGGGAAACCGTTTTATAAATTGACATCAGGAGAGCAGGAAGAGGAATGAGCTGAGGCAGAAGTAGGCTGCGTGTAGCTACGCACATTCGAGAATTGTGATTAAACTGTGGCCATATTTTCACTATAATTTTCTAGAAAATTTTTATTTTTTATAGGTACCTGTATATTGAAAAACAGATATATGAAATTAACCATTTACAGGTCAATTTCACTTTTTTAATATAGTCAAGTTCTTAACAAAAAGTTAGATTGCCACAAAATCAATATGATTAGATTCGTCCTATAGTCAAAATAGCCAATGACTATTTCAGTGGTTAATTATTCACGTAGCCTGAAAAACAGCCGCACAATTGACTTGGCGGGTAATATTGCAGAACACCAGTTGCAATGGGAACAATAAATGTGTCTAATAAAGCTTTCTCTCTGCTAGATGGGCAATTAAGGAAAACTGCTCTGCCACAAAACTGTCACGGACACAATACCTAAACCATGTCTCTGGCTCCCTCAAACCTCTATCTGGAGAGGAGAAGAGGTGTTTTTTCCAAATGAAGCCTTGTGTTAGTAACCTGTTTTCTGATGAGGAATGATGACTGCCATTAAGTCGAGCTTTTCGGCCCTACTGAAGCAGTTAGACAGGCTATTTACTTGGGCTTGAAAATCACGTACATCAAGTCAAGCCAGAAGGTCCATTATGTAATCTCGGACCCTGCTAAAATGCTAAAACTGTGGGAAGACTGTGGTTCGCACAGAAAAGTCCCAATCAGATCTGACAAAAATAGCTGAGCCAAAAAAGCATTATTGGTAAGGCTAGTATTTATTAAGGTAAGCTCAAACTAGTTACCAAGAAAGTAGTTCCATAAAGACTCAGGTATTCTTTGGTTTAACTGATAAGCCCTCCTTATTGGTCAATGCATTTTACAGATTTTTGTTTCAGATTACATCATAGACTAAGAGAAAATTATGTTATTATGGGTAACACAAAAAAGTTAGTTAATTCAGGAATTTATTCTGTGTAGGGATTTTATTCCTCAGTGGGAATACTGCAGTAACCACAACTAAGTGAAGATTTTAACTATGGGGAAATATGCATCAGACGTGCTTTTGAAACTGTCATTATTTTATTATCTATAAGGACAGCCTCTCCTCCCTCTGCCTTTCTTGTCACTGCCATTTTTCTTTCTCTAAAACCACTTTTGTTATCACAGACCCTAACGTAGGTGGGTGTTAGAATTCCAAGGACAGACACGTTGATCTCAACACACAAAAAACACACTTCCAAGTTTTAGCAACAGCAAGTTGTACAATCACCCACTCCCTTCAATATGCCTTACCACGATCCTCAACGCTCTCCTTTCTTCAAATCAAAGCTTTGTTTCATGTGTTGGAGGTTTCTGAAGAAAGAATACAAAGGAATGAGGTATTGCATAAGGTTGAGGTTTTATTGTATGAGTATGTCATTGTTATGCTAATAGGAAACTCTCCCCTTATACCACTCAGAATTTGAAGTCAAAATTTGAAAGTATATATATGAAATTGTGTCCAGTGTTTCTGAAAAACAGGATGAGCATCAACCTAATAATTCTAAAACAAGATGGTTATCCTGATTTCTTTTTCATTACTCAGGTATAGCGAGCATGTTACAGGTTACAATGAAGAAAAGATGTACTTATTTGAGGGGACTGAATTCAGACCTTTCACCCTCTGTAGGCCCCATTTCTCTGCTGTAAAATCACCTCCTGTTATTCCTGGCAATTTAAAAGAAGAAAGGAAATACCTGTGAAGGATTTTTAAGGGATTCTTACAACACAGACTTAGCTCAACACTCTCTGCTTACCTTAACTTGTTTTTGAAGTTTGCCTAGAATGTGAGCATTTCCTCAGTGTAAGTGATGATGATAATACAAATCATAATTCTTTTCCAGACAGAAACCTGATATGGCAGTTTTTAGCCCAAAATGACTTACGTGATTTATAGGATCTAGTTTATAGTGGATATAATGAAAAACTCTAAGGATATAATGAAGGTTTTTTTCACATTAAAAAAAATCAATTCTACTCAAAGATTATAATAAGACTCGGGACGTTTGGTACTGAAATTCATTTCCAGACTGTTGTTTTACACTCCTGACCTGCATGCATAGAGGTTTATTATGATACGGTTGTCAAAGTTCCATTTCTTGTGCATTAATAGCTGTTTTTCTGGAGTAAGTTCTTTTTGCTCACTCTCTCTTCCTTTTTCTCTTTCTTGCTCGCAACACACTCACAGAAATCCATATCACAATAAGTAATTTCATGGTTTTATAAAAATAGATTATCAGAAGGAAGAAAGGTAAGTCAAATTGTGGTCTCATGAGCTTGTCCAGGTCCCCAGGTACTATTATTTTGTGGTGACTGCAGATACATTTATTACTCTCTTTGCAATGCCTAAAATTTTAATTTTCCGCTATGAAGCATCTAAGGTCTGTCTGGGATAGTCGGAAATGTGTTTCTAATTGCTTTTTCCATGCAAAAGAGATACAATAGATTACCAACAACACGACTATTAATCATCCATCTAAGTGCAGCTTCTCTCCTGCATGCAATATTTATAAGTGTTTATATACTCCTGGCTAATGCTCACAATCAATGCCTACTTGATGAGCCAATCTGAATAATTGTCAAATGCCTGAAACTCTCCAAGAGATTAAGTTTATTCTTGGCTTCTGTTCCAGATTGCTTTTGATTAAAAGAAAGACAGAAAGAAAAGATATCTTTTTGAAGTTTCTATTGGGAAGGAGAAAATGGTCCAGCTGCATTTTTCTTGTAAATAGCAGAAGCCCTTTTATTACTATCTATTTTCTTACATCAACTATACTAACAAAATAGGAAAAAAAGGGTTTTCCTACCACTTTATTTGTGAAACGCATTTTAATGTACAGTTTCTGTGATACTGGAATTAAGAACAACATCTAATTACTTTAATAATTTAAATAGTTTAATTGGGAACTTGCAGACCTTGGAAGAGTTAAGCTGAGTCCTCCTCAGTTTAAAAATATAGTCTGGTTGCGTGTTTTAGTTATTTTGCTGTTGTTGTTTTTATTAGGAATATGATTTGCATTCTCAGAGTGATTTTCATTAACCACAGGCCAACCTACTCTTACTTTTTATTTTGTTACGTAAGCTTATACAGAGTCTTGTAATTCAACAAAGGCTGTTATGAATTTTTCTTTTATTTATTTAAATATCCCACAAGGTGTGGAATTGCAAGGTTATATCTTGCACTTGAAATTTTACAAATTATTCTGTAGAGTGACTCATATATATGTCCATAAACTAGTGTTTTAGTATTTATTACACTTAATTTGCAATTACTTGGTTATCAAACTTGATTTTTGGCCTTAAACGTTAATCCACAGGATTCAGACCAAAAGAATTTTGACATCTGTATTTACTCGATTAATAATTTAAAAGAACGTGCTATGTATATTATTCCACAACAGATTCTGTGAATGATAAAAAGAAGATTGTAAGTTAAAATCATTTATCTCAAAATGTATGAGTTTTTTCTAGAGGAAAAAGACACCCACAGCAAGTTCAATACCAATACACAAGCTCTACCTAAGTGGTCAGTGAGGGAGTGTGGTGGGAGTTCAGGAAATTATTATTGGAGGGTGGAGTCAGAAGACAGCATCTCACAGAAAATGGGACATGAGTTGTGTCAAGAAGGCATTTGAGTGGGCAAAAAGCAGAGCTCAGATGGGGAGACTGTAAGTAAAGTTTCAAGTGTGGAAATGTGTGTGGCTCAGGAGGCAGATGAAGGAGATATGGGTCAGAGAGAGGAGCGTTTCTGTCGGAAGAGCTGAAGGAGCTGGAGAGATGTTTATGAAGACAGTCGGTGAACAGAACATGTAGGTGAGGTACTGAATTTCAGTTTCAGAGTTTGTATTTTTATCTGGTGATAGAAATCCACTTTAAAATGATCCCTAGGAGGTGACAGGTCAGAAGCAAAATTTTACAAACATTTACCTAAACACAGTTGGAGGTACAGAAAGAGTTGCACTGGCAGAAGACAGGTTAGGCTATGATCTCAGCATGGCTGTCACACCAGCCCAGGCCAGGCTGCAGGAGGCTGTCCTGGTGAATGCTGGGGCTAAGGTAGGATTGGAGAATTCTGTTTCACTTTTCTTCTTCATGGCTGAGATTAAAAAGTGAGGTAACTGATGTCAAAGAGTGTACTGCCTATGTTTTCTTCCAGAAATTTCATGATTTCAGGTCTTACATTCAAGTCTGTAATCCATTTTGAGTTGATTTTTGTTCATGGTGTAAGGGAATGGTCTACTTTCATTCTTTTCAAGTCCCATGTCTGACCGGGCAAGAGAAACAAAAGAAAAAATGAACAAATGGTACTACATCAAACTAAAAAGCTTCTGCACAGCAAAGGAAACCATCAACAAAACGAAAAGACAACCTAACACTTGGGAGAAGATATTTGCAAACCACATATCAGATAAGGGGTTAATATCCAAATTATACAAAGAACTCATACAGCTCAACAACAAAAAAACCAACAATCCAGTTAGAAAATGGGCAAAAGATCTGAACAGAGATTTCTCCAAAGAAGATATACAGATGGCCAACAGGCATATGAAAAGATGCTCAACATCATTAGCTATCAGGGAAATGCAAATCAAAACTACAATAAGGTATCACCTCACTCTAGTCAGTATGGCTGTAATTAACAAGACAGAAAACAACAAATGTTGGAGAGGATGTGGAGAGAAGGGAACCCTCGTACACTGCTGGTGGCAGTGCAAAGTGCAGCCACTATGGAAAGCAGTCTGGAGACTCCTCAGAAAATTAAGGATAAATCTACCATATGATCCAGCTATCCCACTGATGGGTATTTATCCAAAGAACTTGAAAACACAAAGGCATAAAGATACCTGCACCCCTATGTTCATTGCAGCATTATACACAATAGCCAAGACTTGGAAGCACCCTAGGTGTCCATCAAGGGACAAATGGATAAAGAAGATGTGGTATTTATATACGATGGACTACTACTCAGCCATAAGAAATGATGAAATCCGGCCATTTGTGACCACATGGATGAACCTTGAGGGTATTATGCTGAGTGAAATAAGTCAGAGGGAGAAAGTCAAATACCATATGATCTCACTCATAAGTAGAAGATAAAAACAACGACAAACAAACACATAGTATTGGAGATTGGGTTGGTGGTTACCACAGGGGAAGGGGGGAGGGCAAAAGGGGTGATTAAGCTCATATGAGAGGGGATGCACTATAATTAGTTTTCGGGTGGTGAACATAATGTAATCTACCCAGAATTCGAAATAGATTATGATGTACATCCGAAAATAAACAAATAAATGAAAAAAAAAGTGATGTAACTTTGTAAGGGGGGAAATTAGACTAACTAGGGTTTAGGAAGTTTGCCTATTACTTGAGGGGGCCTCTTGTAGGTTTCTGGGCTCCCAAATCTCCAGAACCTGTTACTGACACATGTGATTTGTTGTTTTCAGAACTCAGGGTCATTCAAGACATTGGTGATACATGGTGTCCTCAAAGTGGAAGCAAGGCGAATAGGATGAGATCGCAAATGTGGCCATTTCTCCGAGACACCTCACTAACCCCTGGCTGTTCTCTTTCCTTCTCCTTACTGCCTCCCCTCATCTCTGCCCCCAAACCCTTTCTTCACCATTCCTCTTTTGATCACTAATCCTCTCCTTCTATCTTCTCCATTTTGTAATCCTTTTTCTGTTTGGCTGTAAAAGGCACAAGAGAGGTATAGAGAAGGAACAGAAAGAAATTAGTGAATCCTTTACCTCTAGAAACTTATGAGAAATAATTGTGGGAAAAATTGATTCCTGAGTGTTAACAGAATTCATTAGAATAATCAGAGAGAAACAGTGATAATTACAAAAGCTAAAGAATGGCATTTCCTTAAAAAACATTCTCTCTCTTTCTCTCTTGCCTGCTCCTCATGTATGTGGTCTCCTGTCGTGATGTATAAGATGCCAGGTGGCCTCAACACTGTGATGGGGGTTTGAATGACCATCAGGTGAAGCGACATCATCAGGGGAGTTCCCTCGACGTGTCTTGCCAACTGGAGCAGGCATGAGGACAGTTCTCGTGGCAGAAATATTCGGGGTGTCTTCACTTCGCCACTCATGTGCCGTAGGGATACGGAGCCACCGCAGAAGAGCTTGGGCAGAGGAGACACCCTGTGTGTCTCCTCTTGTGTCTTTCGGACACAAGAACCAGTGACTGCACACTTCAGGGAGTATGGTAAAACCTGTCACCACCTCTTCTAACTTACACATCACCCCAAACTGAATGGACTCTAAATGAAAACTATCTGCTCTACTAAATTTTAAATACTACTAATAAAATGCACACCACCACAAGTTACGTATGTTTAATATGCATGTATATTTATACATATATTTTTATTTTTTTCAGCAAAAGCACACAAAATCGCTGTTTGTTTTGGGTGTGTTTCCTGAGATATTTTGCTTCCTAAATTCACCTGATAACACTACAGCGTGGGCCATTGTTTACATAGACTATAGAAACTAGACTCCATTTAAACCTTCAGCAGGGGAAATCTGGTCCCACATCAAAGAGCCACTCCAAAATTCATCTTTCTATGTGAAATTCAGAATGTTTGCCACAATTTTTTTAAAGTGGCACATCCTCTAGCAGGAGGCTCTATGTACTGACTGAGAGAAATCTTTGGGATTTTTCAGTCCGAGAGTCGCCAGAATTTATACATCTGTTCAGTATTGATGCCAGGTATGTAGCCTTTCTGATGGATAATGGAAGTTAATTAAACCTAGCACATGCTATATTTACAACATTTTAGCAGTAGAGTTTGGCGCAATTCTGCTGGTATTTCCTCTTCAAAAATATTTACAATTTCCATTTTAGTGGGCTATTTGAACATTAAAATCGGACTTCACTTCTCTAATTAAAGTGTAAGGGCATTATCACAGAAAGCTCTTGTTGCTCAGATGAAAGACAAAGCACGTGCAGGAAAATAGCAATGTCCCAAGCTCTCAGAGGCAATTAGACCCATCAGTTGCAGTTCTGCTTTAAGAGAGAGAGGATAATCTAATTGAATGGCCATATGCACTATTTTATTAGCTGATCCTTTGCGTTTAAGCATAGCTGCCATTTATGAAAAGAACCCTCCACTTGGAGAAACTTTAAAGTGGCCAAAACAGACAATTTTTCCTCTTGGTCTGCTCCTTACTGACTTTTTATATTATGCAAAGATTTAAAGCAAGGTGCTGCTATCTAAGCACAGGACAACCTTTTAAGCATAGATTTCTGTCACATATTCTCCTGTGTTGCACACCTAACAGGAAAGTGTCACCAGCATCAAACCAACCATTTACCAGTAAACAAACTTTGGCGCACGGTATTACAAAACTATGGTAATGCCAATCAAATGTCAGGTCAAAAGGCTGATTTTGATAGAAACGATCTATAAATTGTATAAGAGCTATCAAAGTTAGATACCCAGAGGGAAATACAGCTTTTTAATTAATTTGGTGTATTGTATGGTCGTTCTGGTGCCACTGATAAAGTGATTTCTCAATTAACTTTCAAGGCATATCTAGAATTTACACTAGTTTCAAGAATCACAACAGAATATCGTAATCCTACGTGTTCAATGGACCCTTTAATCAATGCAACAGTGCCTTACCCTTCTTTGAACAATTGCCTGATACTTAACCAATCTTGTTTGGCCAACAAAGTTCCCCTCTGCTGGGAGGAAAACATAAACTATGTTCACATACATATTTAGAAAAAATTGTCTTGATGAAAGCATTGTCTGATTAGGATTTTCATTCACTGAGAAAAATTCACTGAAAGTGTATTTTTTCAAACACTTCGTAATAATCTTTCTTCCACAACTTAACAGGTAATTCCAAGAGCTTAGAGAGAGGAACATACAGAATGTTTTCCCTCGTGGGTATGGGTCTCCAGTTCAGAGTTTCATTAAATAAATTTTCAGAGAGTTTTTAAATATTGTTATGGGGTGAATTGTTTCTCCCCCTTACCCCAAAATGCACATGTTAAAGTCCTAACCACAGTACCTCAGAATGCGATTGTTTGTGGAGATAGGTCTTTTAAAGAGGTAATTAAGGTTAAATGAGCTTGTTAAGGTGGAGCTTAATCCAGTATGACTAGTGTCCTTATCAAAAGTTAGGAGACAGACATGCACAGAGGAAAGACTGTGTGAAGACAGAGGGAGAAGCTGCCGTCCACAAGCTGAGGAGAGAGGCTTCAGAAAAAAATCAACCTCATTGACACCTTGACTCAAACTTCCAGCCTCCAGAGAGAAAACACATTTCTGTTGTTTCAGCCACCCCATCTGTGGTACTTTGTTAAGACAGCCCTAGCAAACTAACAGTCCTTAATGTCACCTGTTCAGTTTTCCTTGGCAATATCCCTTACCTGCTTGGATGCTAGGCTAAGAGAACACGTCTCTCTTCATGAAAAGTTTTTATGAAGAAGATATCCAAAGTTCTCCACAATACAGACTATGAAAAAATGAAAAATGGAGACCAAAAAGAGCCATGGTACTCTGAAGTGATAATATTCATTCTCTTTTTCCTCCATATGTCCACTTGCTAATTTTGCAATATATTTGTGCTTTCCATTTACCATTGTGTGTGCTCAACAAATCCTTGTCTGTTGACTGATGGAAGCCAATGGAAATATTACCCTGAAGGGCAATTGAATGCTTCCTCAAGATCTTTTGGGTAGATAACTGCTTTATGAGAACGTTAACGAAAATGAAACAATTATTGAGATTGATCATTCTTCTTCATGGCCTGAAAATTATAGAATCTACTTGATAGGAGTCAGTTAAATTTCTCTATAATATAAAAATAACAATAACATGTTACTCCATTAATGAAAATAAATTACATAATTGTTGTAAAACAATATTAATGATAATAATAATATATTTATAGCAGCTACCATCTATTGTGAGATGGCACTGTCAGGCACTGTGCAAAATACTTTCATATATTATGTAGTAAATTCTGCATAACCGTTTGAGGAGGGTAGAATTCTTTTCATTTCATTAAAGATAATGAACCTGAGGGTCAGAGGGTAGAATGTGTTCCAGATCACAAAAGTGTCAAGTGACTGAGCCAGGACTCACCCAGGCCAGGGTGATGGGAAACAAAAACAAAAAAACATGCTCTTTATCAATAGTCAACCTGCCTTGCCCAATAACTGATATATTCATCTTCTTTTTCTCTCTTTTATAATTTGTCTTTTTTACTAGAGAGAATAGTCATTTAAAAACTGTATTAGTGGATGATTCAGTGTTGCCTATCTTTAGTTCATAAAGTGAGAATTGTGAGTCTGGAGGAGTTTTGAAGTTTTCTCACTTGTTTGAAGTCCTCGTTATCCATCCATCACCCCGATAATCTTTGATTTCCTCTTTGAGAGCTGCAACATCATCCCCCGCACTGCCATTTTCTGGTGATTGGAGCCTTCCCTCCAGATTTCTCTCTCTGTGTGCTTTGGAAAAAGTTCTCTTAAATTGACCAGCTGGACTTTCTTTCTTGGACTTGGAATCTGGAACTGAGCGAAAAAGGTATAAAATAAACTGTTGGAATCCATTTATTTTCCCTCAGAAAACCTGGGTGAGACTCTGAAATTGTTCCCAGTACCAAGAAAATGAGAGTAAGAGAAACAGCACTAAAGTCAACTCATTATTTGTATTAATGGCATATCTTCTCTATTCCAACTCATGTGGTTATAAAGGACCTTCTTCTTGAACTTATTAATGAATTTTTAAAGATTTGTATGGTTAGTCTAGTACAGGATGTTATTTGGCTGGCAGTGTATTATCTCTTCCATTGATCCATAAGAGTTTATACGTGGCTGATACAACATTTATTTTCTCATAAGTTACCCCAGATAGCACCTCAATATCATTCCTATTTCCCGAGACACCACAGGAGCCAAAGTCAAGTAAATAGAGTGCAAGAAATCTGTGAGAATCTGCTCTCCCACTGGTAGGGCACAGCCAATGTATTCCTTCAATCTAAATTGGAGCTTGAAATTATTTTCACTATAGTCCCAATACTAGCCACAGTATTATAGAATAATCTTTTCCAATCCTGGCATCTTGTGATTTTATTGTGCTTCTGTGTATGATGATAGAGTTTGGAGTTTGACCGGACAACCACATGGCATTTAATTCATATGAAAATGTATTCAGAGTCTCAAATAACCAACTTATAAATGAACTTTTGGGAAACAATTCATAAATATGAAGCTGTCTACATTTTATATCTGTTCTAGAAATGGAAAATTTTTGAAGTAGCAGCATTTCAATGATAATTTACTTATTCTGTAAAAGTTTTCTGTTTTAATATTTTGGAATAACTTCTTCTAGACTAATTATTGAAAATTTCAAGTCATAACATAAGTGGTAAAGACACAGGGAGGATTTGCTTGCTTGTTTATTTTAACCCAGTCTATGCTGTTCAGCTAACCAAAGACCATCACGAAACATTTTTTCAATGTAATAGAAAAACTTAGATGACGTAATTGTCAAGCGCAGTGATAAGCTGTTCATCCTCCCACTGCCCAGCCACTATAACTATTTAGAAACTATTTATTATGTAATAAAGAAGTCAACTGGCTTTTACAAAAGACAGTCATTTTTCTTTCTATAGTTGTCTATACATCCAAGTCATATAATATGCGAAACACATGTACTTGTCTATCTTTATCAGAGAGAATTCCAAGTTCAACCAGTTATTAATGTTTTCTGTTAACACTCTTTCAGGAGCAGTAATGGTATTTTTTTCTGGCACAGCCTTCATTCGTAGAATTTCTGAAGTCCTGTCTATACTCTATCCCTACGAGTCAAAGACATCTCGGGAATTGTCCCACACATGCATTCCAATAGTCATTACTGTCATGCCGTTCCACCTTGGGAAACCCGTCAGTTCTTGTACTTCTACATCTGACATTTTGTGTGATGCTAGTCATGCAAGTTGTTCTGGTAATATCTTCAGCCATTGATAGGAAGCATTTCACAATGTGATCTAATGGGATATGGATTCAAAAGAAAGGTTGAGTTCACCCTCAAATTCAGTTGTGTCACACTCTTGTCTGAGCCAGAGAGAAGTGCTGCTTGTGTTCTCATTGCCTTATAGAGACTGTAGTGACTCGGGCATTTTTCAGAAAGCTCTGACAATTTCTGAGGGAATAAGGGCAATGTGAGCAAAACACAGATCCTGGAACTCCCATACATCGCTGGCGCAAATGTAGAGTGGTCCAACTTGGGAAAGTTGGTTGGTAGTTTCTTATCTCATGACCTAGCAATTCTACTTCTAGGTACTTACCCAGGAGAAGTAGGGAAAAAAATGTGTCCACAAAAATATTTGTAAAAGAATATTCACAGAATCCTTATTTATAATAGTTAAAACCTGGAAACAGCCCAAATGTCCATTAAAAGAGATTGGATAAACAAATTGTGGAATATTCATACGGTAGATAGTACTCGGCAATCAAAGAGAATGAACTACTTACAGAGAAAACAACGTGAACAAATATCAAAAACGTTATGATGAGAAAAAGAAACCAGAAACAAAAGACTACAAGGTGTTTGATTCCATTTACATGAAATTCAAGAACAAGCAAAACTTGTCTATGATGATATGAGTCTAATCAATGGGTTGCTTTTGAAGAGGGGGAATTGACTGAAACTCTGCACAGGCGTGGTTTTGGAGTGAGGGGATATTCTGTCTCTTGTTTTGGGTGGTGATTGTATTATACAAATTTAAAACCCTCATTGAGCTGAATATTGAAGATATGTGCATTTTATTGCATGTAAACCTTACCTCAACAAACACACACACACACATAAACACTCTGCTGTAATTCATGTTAAACCCACTCCAGTCCCACACACCAAAAGACCACCGTGATTTGCTTATAGACCAAGCTTCTCCATTTCTAATAACTATTCCTTTGGATTTAGTCTCCTCAGTGTGCACTTAACAATATTAGCTCTTCAGTACTGTAATAACTTTTGTAAATTAATAGCGGACACCCACACCTCATATGGCACTCTGGCTATTCATTCACCTATATTTTCCTTGAATAAAGACCATCCATCTGATACATTTCAATTCAATTTAGTCAACAGGCATTGAGCCTGTGTACTTTTAAGAACTACTTCACAAGCTAATAAAGACGTCAGTCAGAATTATTCATAAATTAAATAAACTTAAACAAATTTCCCCTCTGCCAAGAAAGATGATGCAAAGTACAGAAATCAGATTTAGGCCCTAGTTCTTGTTGCCCTAGAGCTGGGAGCTTTGCATTACTTACTAACTCACTTCAAGGATGATCTGGGGATAACCACCTTGGGATCATTGCAGTCCCCACCAAGAAATCCTGTGCAGTTTTATTTATCATAATCCTGTGCAGTTCATGCATATATTATGAATTCTAATTATTTCAGAAATAAGTCAGAGTTTAAGTTAAATATATATAATAAAGAGACATATATCTAGAAATATTTTTCATTAAAATAATTTCTGCAAAGTTCAGCTTTTGGATTTTGAAGAGAAAATATACATAAAATCATATCAGTTCACTTTCATATTTCACTAACCCAAAAAGGCAGAATAAAATACAGTGAGGGTTTTCTCAATCAAAATTCTTAAAACATATGTCCCTGTTATGGGTTAAATTCTATCCCCAAAATACATCCAGTGAAATCCTAACCCCCAGTAGTTCAGGATCTGATCTTATTTGGAGATGAGGTTTGTCCAGAGGTAATCAAGCTACAATGAAGCCATCAGGTTGGGCTCTAACCCAGTCTGACATTCATCAACAGGGCAAACGGGAAATTTAGAGATAGACATGCAGAAGGAAAAATGCCATGTGAACGTGAAATCAACCCCCGTCAGCCAAGGAGAGAGGCCTGAATCAGATCCTTTCCTTGGATGGAAAGGAATGGATGGAGCCAACCCTCCAACACCTTCGTTTCACCCCTCTGGCCTCCAGAACTCTGAGACAATCAACGTCTGTCATTTAAGCCACCTAGATTGTGGCGCTTTGTTATGGCAGCCCTAGCAAACTAATACGGTCCCATTACTAAAAATGCCACATCTATTTTTTTGTAGCCAACTTTACTTGAAATCCAAGTATAAGAAGCTCCAGTCCTTTAGTTAATGCCCATTTCAAGGAAGCTGTATTCATTTGCTAGGGCTGCCACAATAAAATACTATAGACCAGGTGGCTTAAACAGCGGAGTTTATTTTCTCATTGTTCTAGATGTTAGAAGTCCAAGAAGAAGGTGCCAGCATGTCTGGTTTCTCCCCAGGCCTCTCTCCTCAGCTTGCAGCTGGACGCCTTCTGGCTGTGTCCTCACATGGCCTTTCCTCTGTGTGTCCCATCCTGGGTCTCTTCTTGTTCTTATAAGGACACCTGTCATATTGGATTGGGACCCCAACCTTATGACCGCATTTAACCTTAGTTATCTTTTTAAAGGACTTAACTCCAAACAGAGCCTGGAGGTTAGGTCATCAACCTGTGAATCTGGGGGGGGGGGCACTTCAATCCATAACAATCTATAATAGTACTTGAGGCAGGTGCCACTAAGAGAGTGTTACTACTTACTAAAGACTATTTCTGAACCAGTGTTGACTATAATTCATCTCTCATTCTGAGATGCATTCAATTGTAGTATTTAAATTTGAAAATAAAAGGGTAGGAAAACATTTGAACAAGAGTATCTCATTTAGAATCTTTTTTACGAAAATGAGATTCTAAAAATCTTAAGTAGATAATTATCCTTACAATTTAAAAAGCTTGAAACCAAAATTATAGCATATTTTATGGCTCTGTGAAATATTGTACACAAGTACTATTATGGATAGTTACCCTTCCAGCCTCTCTTGTTCTAGAATAAACACGTCAGTTTGTATTTAGTCTCTTTCCTCCATTCTGAGCCTCGTTCATGTCCATATTCCACCACGGTCAGGGTAACTCCCCACTGTGCTTGTGTGAGGCCGAGAGAGACTGGCCAAATGAGGGAGGGCTTGATGGGATCCTTGACAAAGCAGAATCCTAATACTACCTATTTACCATCATGTCCAAAAATTGCCATATTAATACATTTAATAGTTTTTGTTTTGTTTGTTTTTGTGGTTTACCTCTTCCTCTGTTATTTAAACTTATAAAGGGCTATGGAAAAATACTTCTATTTTTTTCTGGTAGAAACACATAATACTTCAGCTGAACTCAAATCTTGTCTGAAATGTAAAATAAGTCACTAAATATTAAAATTCAAAAAGATAATTAGAAGAGAGTAGTATCAAAAAGAATAAAGAGGGGCCGGCCCGGTGGTGCAGCAGTTTAGTGCGCACGTTCCGCTTCTCAGCGGCCCTGGGTTCGTTCGCCTGTTGGGATCCCGGTGCGGACGTGGCATCACTTGGCAAACACCATGCTGTGGTAGGCATCCCAGTATAAAGTAGAGGAAGATGGGCACGGCTGTTAGCTCAGACCCAATCTTCCTCAGCAAAAAGAGGCGTATTGGCGGTAGTTAGCTCAGGGCTAATCTTCCTCAAAAAAAAAAAAAAAGAAGAATGAAATTAATGCAAAATATATACTAGAAAAGAAAATGGTTTGAGATGTTCTGCATGACAAAATACATGTAAAATGACAAAATCCAAGGACTTTTTAATTCAGTGCATCCAGCATATTACTCCCTAGGATGATCCCCAATTCACCATCTTCTTAATGCATGTTTCCTACGGCACAGGCTCCTACTGACATACGCTGTGATAGAGAAAGGTTTATTGATAAACATTTTCAAACTCACAATAACTTTACAAATGTAAGTTATATTCCACTAACAAAATCCAGAACAAAATTGATTATCAGGGATTTTTAGTAAAGAAATAGTTCTATTTTTATTAAAATGGTAATAGTATTTGCTATTGGAAGTAAAAGTAGAAAAGATGTAAAATACTGTGAGGGGCCAGCTTGGTGGCACAGCAGTTAAGTTCGCATGTTCCACTTTAGTGGCCGAGTGTTCACGGTTCAGATCCTGGATGTGGACCTATGCACCGCTTATCATCAAGCCATGCTGTAGCAGGAGTCCCACGTATAAAGTAGAGGGAGATGGGCATGGACGTTAACTCAGGGCTAATCTTCCTCAAAAAAAAAAAAGTGCTATTTAATTTTCTATGCTTTCTCTCTTTTGCAAATATTTAGAGTACTGCAATTGTTACAAGTATCCAGTAATGACTATATTCAAGGAGTAAACACGAATGTTTCTGGATTATGAGCACTCAAAAGTTTTGCTAAATCCAAGACGGATACCATTTAAATATTCCAAGAGTAACTGTGTATTTACAACTAGTTCTGTTCTTTTCTTCTGGAAATTCAAGTGAAATGAATGATTGTAAACTAAACAAAACAAAGGAGCAATAATCTAAGAAAGCTGTCTGTTAAAATAGATAAATTTCATAGAGCGGGCCTTCTCTTTTGCAGATTGAAACAAAGATTGTATTTGAAACAAAGAAGCAAAAATTTAAAAATAAATTTAATTCCATGGGAGATAGACTATATTACGTGTGTGTGGATGCCCACAAATGAGGGTAAATTATAGACATTTTTATCCTCTGAATTCATGTAATAGGGTGTAGTGAAGACACAGGAAGGAATGAGTTTTGTTGTTTTTTTTTTTTTTTGAGGAAGATTAGCCCTGAGCTAACATTTGCTGCCAATCCTCCTCTTTTTGCTGAGGAAGCCTGGCCCTGAGCTAACGTCCATGCCCATCTTTATATATGGGACGCCTGCCACAGCATGGCTTGACAAGTGGTGTGTATGTCCGCACCCGGGGTCCGAACCTGGGAACCCTGGGCCGCTGAAGTGGCGCACGTGAACTTAACCACTGTGCAATTGGGCTGGCCCCAACAAGTTTAAAAAATAAGTTTTAAATTGCAAACTCTCCTGGAAATGCCAAGCTACTAGTAATAAAATAGAATACCTCTTAATGAAGCAGTTTCACAGTTTCAACAGGATAGCAAGAAAGATATCTCAAAGGAGAGTTTTTGCTGTATTCTCTAGTATAAATAAAAAGAGATAACTTCAGAAGGAAATACATTGGTGTTTTGGAAACCTAGGAGGCACTATAACGGAGTAGTTAAGAACTCAGGTCACGATGGAGCTGGTTTGGTAGTGTAGAGGTTAAGTTCGCGTGCTCTGCTTCCACGCCCAGGGTTTGCTGGTTTGGATCCCCGGCGTTGACCAACACATCACTAATCAAGCCATGCTGTGGTAGGCATCCTACATATAAAGTAGAGGAAGATGGGCACTGATGTTAGCTCAGGGCCAATCTTCCTCAGCAAAAAAGAGGAGGACTGATAGTGGATGTTAGCTCAGGGCTAATCTTCCACCAAAAAAATAAAAACAGAACAGAGGTCACAAATTTTAAAAGACTGGAAATTCTGTTAACATTTCACAGCTCTGTGTTATTTGGCAAGTTGTTTAGCTCTATAAATCTCAATTTATCATGACAGAGTTGTGATGAAAAATCAAACAAGGAAAAGTGTTTAACATAATACTTGGAATATGCTGTTCTCAGTAAGTATTAACCATGACTTTTTGTTAAATTCATCAGTCTGATCATTTCATTCTTCACCTTGAGGAGGTCCCAAAGCGTCATGCTGTGTTTGTTCCCAAAGGGAAGAAAGGCATATTTTGGCATTTTTATTTCTATATATTTCCTTAAATATAACATCCTTGGTTTCTTTTCTCAATTATATCTTTGATGATACATATCTTTACCATTAACACAATTACAAGAAATACTAAATAAAATTTAAAAAATACCTTTCTCCCATTTGCCAATTCTACCTTCCCAAAATAACCAGAGTTAATGGTATTGTTTTTATCCACCCGAAATCTTTTCCACAGCACACAAACACATATATTCACAGGTAGAATTTATTTGTTTTCCCAATAATGTGTTCTTCATCTTTCTTTTCCTACTTAAAAATGTTTATCATGGTAGGTTGACTATAATTTTAAATATTCAAATAAACATGCTTCCAATTGTAATGATAATTCCCCAAAATAAGGTCACAAAATGTTTTGAGCAATTTCAGAAAAACTAAAAGAAATACACAGCATCCTGGGAGATAATATTGTGGTAAACAACACTGATGTGGTTGAAGGTATTCTGTCATGTTTAGCTAAAATTCAATTATGTTAGCATTTATCCGGAAACTGTTTTTAGTATTTATTTTAATGGAGACTTGAGTATTTTGGTGGATAAGAAAAGCTAAGTCAAAGAAATGTCGTTCAACAGCTAGAAATTGAGAAGTCCATGATCTTTTTTTCCTTTGTTTATAACCAAAGTTCCTGTCTTAAGAATATAGATAACTCACTGGATTTATAAAGAAAATCAAGTAGATAGTATTTTGGCCAATCAACAACCAAAGGGAGACAGAGTTTTGCATTCAATCTAATACAGCTATCTTGCAATTTGAAATAAGTGAATAATCCAAATGCTCACTTGACAATCTAGTTCTTATTACAATTCAGAGAACAAAGATAGAATGAATTTCTATTCCACAACGTGACTGTACACTGCTCAGTATTTTAAAGTCACTCTGTCTAATGCCATTATTTTGAAGCTTAAAATAATGCTGGTATTCAGGCCCTGAACAGCATAGAAACTACAGCAAACTGCGCTAAATCCATTTATTGTCCTGCTTGAGGTTTATTTTGAGCCACACAAAGTTTACCAGTTTATCAGTTTCTAATTACATTTTATTAAAATTTCACTCAGGAATTCTCTTATAATCAGATGAGAACACTTGATATTCACATTAGAAATAAAAAACCTCTCATCTCCATCTTCAATGCTTACAGGAGACAGAATTAATCTATATTTTTCATCAAGTTTTTATTATAATTGGGATTAAATACCAATACATTCAGATCTAAACTTTATGATCTCAGCCTGCACTACAGAAAATAACCTGAACTCTCTGGGTCTAAATTTAGAACTACTTCTTCGAGTTCATTCTATGTCTATTATTCTTTTTCTTCTAATTGAGTTGCCTTAACTTCAGTAAATTGCTCTGGTGACCAGATTTCATTAGCATGTGACAAGTTCTCAGTTGAGTGTCTTGGCAATTTATCCATATTAGCAATTTCTAATTTCTAATAACCCAAGAGAGTACAACGTGGTTTTCTGCTTTTTGTTCTAGTGATCATAGAATAAGCCTCATTCTTTGGTCAGTGGATTTGAGGTTGGAACTAATCTTTCCAACCTTATGTCCTTGAGAACAGAGACTCTCTGTCAGATTGTATTTTTCCGCGGTGCGTTATACACAGGCGTTATGCACACACTGCGAATCCTTGAATTGAAATATAGCTGAAAGATAGAGAGTATTATTTAGTGCAATATGTATCTAAAAAGATCATATGCCCAAATTTTGTGTAATCAGCTGGTTAAAATACAGTAAGAAACACTTGAGAGTGACGCCTGTCTTTGAGCCTCAGTATTTCATCTTCTTCCCTATAAAATGGGAAGGATAAAAACAGTAAGAACTACTTTGTATAAGCATTGAGGATTAAACAACATAAATAAAGGAACTAGACAATGTCCGTCACATAATATGTTCTCAATAAGAGTAAGGCATTGATAGAATGTAACTGCTGCTCAGGAGAAGAGGAAAGTGAAGCCATATTTTTTGAATCTTTGCTACACACATCAAGTGTGGTGATAAGTGCTTTCTCAGGTTACTCAATTTTTGCTTATTAAATAATTGTCTCCACATTATAAAAAGAAATGGAGACTCAGAGGAATTGTAGTGATTTACTGACATGCGGTTAATGACATAGAGTTCAAACCCAGATCTTCTCAGACTAGCAACCTTGCTTTCTTTGACTCCCTGACCCTGAATGCTATGACAGTTGAGGGCATGAAGCTGTAGAGAAAAAGAGGAACAGGCTGTGGCATGTGGATTTACTAGCTTCTATTTACAAATTCTCGGCGGAGTGTCTGCAAGGTTATTATTATTAAACAATGTTCATTTGGAGGTAAGTGGAAAAGGAAGCTTGCATTTTCAGATACTAGTTTAAATGTCAAACAATACACGTTTATGCACACGATAGTGAGCACTCAAAACATATTAACCATTGGTACTGTCATCTGATAAAGATGTGATTGCAATAGAATTACTTATTCTGTACTTCTGAACATAACAGTAAAATGGTTACAAACTGGTGAGGTCAGGTGTTCCCCAATAGCTCTTTTGTACTTTCCTTCATTTCCCACCACTCCTCACGGTAATGACAAACCCTGCTGACTTAAGTCACAGATGATCGAAAGGCACTGCTAACAAATAATGGTAAGAATTCAGAAAATATTACATTTTTTGAAAATACTAAATGAAACAGTCAAATCTTTCTAGCTGAGGACAATAGACAGGATATTCTCAGCACCTAATGCCAACTCTAATCTAGTACAAACCAAAAATTTCAGCTATTTATGAAAATTACTTGCAGCAATTTGAATTTTGAGGCTTTTAAAATGCAGAGACCCCCTAATGAGAATCGTTTCATACTTGAGAGTTTTCAGTGTTGTCATTTCATTTAATGTGGCTCCCAGGTTTCTATACTTTCTTTTCAAGTTCCTAACATGTTAGAGCCTTATTGTGGATTAATGAAGAAAAACATGACCAAAAAATATTTTGATATCATTCTCACACTTAACAGTCAGCATCTTTTTTACGTGAATTTACAATAACAGAAAACACAACAGCAAAAGGAAAGGTGAAATTGATATTAAGTTCGATTTTAACTTTCTTTGCTAATTATTCTTTCAAAAGAAAAGAATTAATCCCACGTCTATTTATAGGGTTCAATTCCTTTATAGATCGACCAAAAAGCTTAGAAAATATTAAGTGAATATCTAGAAAGTTCTAGATCAGAAACTGTCCTCCCAGAGATTCTGTCTCTTTGAGCATCCTCAGTGACCTAACACATGCCAGACTCTGATTCTCATGTTTTCTAGATTCTGCAAACAAGTGATGCAAGGCCTCCCATCATGTTTCCATTTTGCATCCACATCACCCACACAAAGTCAGGTTTCTTCCATCTTGTTGCTTATTTGGAGAGAATGACAGTTCATAAAGTCCATTCAGATCAAAACCACAGTGCGATCCAATTAGGATTCATGCACGGATTTGGAAAGACTTTTATTGAGCATCAGTGGCATTGTATAGAATGACTTCAAGAAAGACTTCCATGGAAAACGTTGTATTGTGTGAAACAGATTATAATCTAAGTATAGATTTACTTTTTTCTGTTCTTTTTAGTGGTCCTGTGTCGGGGGGCGGGGTGTGTGTGTGTGTATTTGTGTGTGTGTGTGTGTGTAGGCCATGTATTTTCAAAAATGATAAAAAGGGGAGCAGGACATCATCATTTTTATCCACTTTGGTTGGGAATGCATACAGATAGGATAGCCTTGCCAGGTAATATACATGATGCACAGTTGAAGTTGAATTTTAGATAAACAATGAGTAATATTTTTAGTATAAGTATGTCCCAAATATGGCATGGAACGTGCTTATACTAAAATATTACTCATTGTTTACCTAAAATTCAAATTTAACTGGAAGTCTCATTTCTTTTTTGTTAAATCTGGCAACCTTACTATGGATACAAACATCCTAGAAAACAATTGACTAGGACTCAATTATTCCATTTAGAAGTATCTATTCTAAGGAAATAATATCAGAAATGTAGAAAAGATGTGTCTGTACAAAGACATCCCATTTCATGTGCTGAATTTCACATGTTTTCTAGGCTCTGGGGATAAAGAGAAGAATTCAATAAGATTCTTGCTTCCATAGAGCTGACGTTCTCAGAGAACACAAAAAATCTTAAAACGTAGTAAATAAACAAATAAATAAGAAAGTTATCAGTTCCTTGATGAAAATAAAACCAGATAATGTGATGGAGAGACTGAGGAGCTGCTTTTTATTGGGCAGAAAGGAAAGCTTTAGTGGAGAAGTGACATTTAAGCTGAGAAATAAATAAAAAGTAGCAGCCAACAAGGGAAAACAGAGAAACATGCCAAATGTAGGAAACAAACATAAAGGTTATGAAACTCAGTATATTAAAACAAGAGCAAGAAAAAGAAAAGTGACAGCAAGGCTGGAAGCAAAAAATGCAAAGAGAGTTGCATGAGACAACGTTGTAGAGTTGTGCAGGATCCTACTGATTTGGGATCCAAAAGATCAGAGCAATGAATTTGGATGTTGTAGTAAATGCAGTAGGAATCAAATGGAGGTGGTTATGCAGATAAGTGAAAAAAATGTAATTACTGGTTTATAAGATAATTCCAATAAGTGGATTGTAAGCAGTCAGGTCTGCAAATGAGGTAACCAATGAGGAGGGAGGAACTAACGGGGTAGTAGAGAGATGAGAATTATTCATTTTAGGAACATGAAGAGTTCCATGTAAAACTAGGATTTCCGGGCAGATTGACTTGTGGGTATGAAGATAAGAGAGGGTCAATGGTAACTGTGACTTTTTTGGCTTAAGCAACTGGTAGATGGTGGTGACATTACCGAGGTATGCATAACCAAAGGAATTTTGGACTGAGAGTTGAATTTGGAATATCAACTTTGAGATAGTTTTTAGACATTCGAGTGGAGAGTAAAGTAGCAGCTGAGCATGAGTTTGGAGCTCAAGAGAGAGACCAAGGCTGAAGACATAAATTAGCATTTCGGTATTTGAAGGCATGGCAGTGGAGGAGACTTTCTAGAAGAGGCCTCAAACAAGGAAGGAAATGATTAACAACTTTAAGACCTGACCCAGACCTTGAGGAGCAGCCAGGAAAGGAGGCTGAGGAGGAGAAGACAGGGAGTCAGGAGAAAATCCAATAGAATATAATACATGAGAAAACTAGAGTGACATTTGTTTTCAGAAAAGAGGCTTGGTCAAACTGGACAGAATGAGTCCAGCAATGAGGTCATTTGAGAGCTGAGAAGGGATCATCTGGAATTTGGTGATATGGTGGTCATCGGTAATTGGTAAGAATAAATTCAGTGGAATGGGCAGGAGCAGAGGTCTGGCTGAACTTGATGAAGGGAAAATGCAGATGAGAAAATGACTATAAAACTGCTGACAACTCAGTCAAGAAGCTCTGTTATAAAAGGGAGGAAAGAAATGTAGTGATATTTTAAAAGAAGCAGGGTTTTTTTAAAAAAAAAAATAGATGGAAGAACCTAAAGAATGTTTTATGTTGATGAAGATAATACAGTAGAGCAGTAGGAATTGACGGTGCAGAAGAGAGAGAAATTTCAGGATTAATGACCTCGAAAGAGGAGATAGGATGGGATCTGAAGCACAAGTGGAAAGATTGACCTTTGATAAGATTAGGGAACTTCCTTAATTGTAGCAATGATCAGATGACAGTAAGGGGGAGGAGAGTATATGGAAAGTTCAAAATAATAAAAAAATATTTAATACCTTGAAATATGGATTCAACTTTAAAAAGCCGAGAACTGGGAAATGAACCATATCGTGTAATGTAATGCAGCCATTAAATATGAATCTTTTAATAAGATAGAGAAAAACCTCATAATGTTAATTTTAAAAGGGGGATTAAAACTGTGTATATATAGTGTGATATCAAGTATGTAAGAAATATGGAAGAATAGAAGTAGCTATTCTAAAATGCTAATAGTGGTTAAATATGGGTTTTGTTATGAGTATGGATTATTTCATACTTTATATGTTCACATAATCAGGGAAATAATTTTAAGAGATATTTTATAATAACAGATTAATACAACATGAAAAGGAATTCTCTGTCCTATTTCACAAATCTCTGCACATGAGTAGACTAATTCTAATACTAATTTCTTTTTAGAAATTCCAAATGGAAGGCCAAGTAGTAAATAAAGTATGCGTAATCAAGGACTGCTTTTAGAAACATTTCAGAGTCTCCTCAAGAAAAATTCCATAGAAGAAAAACCACTTGTATTCAGCATTTTAGAGTGATACATTGGTCATGATGTTTTTTACCATAAGAAGAAGAAGGGGTGTAAGAATTGACAAACAGTATAGAAACAAGGGCCAGCAGATGACACTGTAGAACTGAATATATACCCAAGAACCACTGGAATCTCCACAAGGGAGATAATGGAAGACACACTGGAGGGGGGAACTGGATTTACTTCAGATTCAGCATTGTGCAGTGTCTGTTATTTTCATGTCCCACAACATGGTGTCATTCCTATGCCTTTTAATTCAGAGAAGAGAGATTTTCAGGGTTTAGAGATTTTTAAAAAATTATAGATCTCATCATTGAACGTATGTGATGGAAACACCTAGTTTTCACTTATAGAGGTTGCCTGCGGCTGTATTAAATGGTAAAAGGGAAATAAAGTGGCCTCCTTCTTTCCCTGATATAAATCTGCTGGAACCTCTAAAATTTCTCCTATCCCATGCAGCTTTGCCAGAGCCTATCAGGTAAGTGTTCTGTTGTTATTTTTTAAGGGCAGGCAAAGATCTACCAGCAAGCATGTGATCCTCTGTGGGGATTTTCTCCTTGGTTGTTCATCTCACTAAACAGATTCTAAGACCCTGAAGGAAAGGAACAGCTTCTTATTCATGCTCGCATTCCCAGAATGCAGCATGGAGCCCAGAACACCGTAAGTGCCTCATGTATTTGTTGAAAAACACAAATAAAAGGAAGAAATGAAGGAGGGAGGGAAGAAGAGGATGTATCTTCTGGAAACCCCATAGTCTCAAAGGGCACTAAGTATTTTGTTTTTTTTAACTCATACTGTTTCTTTTCTTGGCTTCTGAAGAAACCATTCTCTAGAACAGAGCTGGAATTTCATGGAGCAATCATGCTCATTGGCCGTGTTTGGGGGATTTGAAAGGCCATCAGTCTTCAAGGCTGTTTGTTGATCTGGAACATTTCATCAAAAACATGTTTTCAAAATCAGATATGAAAAAAGAAAATCCTCTGTGTTATCCTAAGGGAGACTTATTTCTACTTGGTTGAACATGCCTGAACATATTATTAAGTCTGTGCAGGAGTATTAAAACAATGACTCATCTTGTCATCACAGGATAGACAGCCTCAGTTGTGAATACAGAACAAACAGCCCCTGGTAAGCATCATGAGTATACCCAAAGCAGCAACCAGGCCATATTTTAAAGTGACTTATCTCATAGTAACAACAATCATGTCAAAACAGAACAAAACAGAAAAAAAAAGCCTTAATTCAGAATTTAAACACTTTAATATTTTTTTCTATCCTACATACATGGTATTGTAATGGGCAGTCATACAGAATGAAAACTAGGTGAATTGGACCATGGGACTTGAGAGAGGCGTGCTATTTCTGACCATTAAGATATATTTTTCTTTTACGTGGAGAATCAATAAAGGGTTTCAATATTTTAACAGCTATTTTTAAAACCATGATTTGAGTATCTTCCCATAGTTAAGAAAGCTGAGTAGTATTCTAAATCATTATTTTTTCTTCTGCTGAGATGTAAAAAAATATTTATAATTATCTTTATCCTATTTCCACCTAGATCCCTTAGGAAAGACTATTCTAAACAAAATTGAGCTTTACAGACCTCTGAAAAAGAAAACAAAAAGATCCTTAAATTATATATACTAAAAAAGTAGTGTTTATAAGTCACAATTAGTTGTAATCAAATAAATGTAAAATAATTGTATTATTTGTTGTACTATTCTTCCTAGGTTACCAAATATTTTTTAAAAAGACACGATTCCCTAACTAAAAGGAATACGTAATTATTTCATGAGGTACATTTTCTTAATTGACTTTACATATATTTGTTGAGCGCCTACTCCATACCAGAATCTGTGCAAAGCCCTAGGGATACACAGCCCCTTGCTCAGAGGTTCTAGTTTAATATGTTAAGAGAGAGCGCTGTGGATCACGTGACTGAAAATGAATGTAAAGTTGTAGCTACGGCAAGTGCAATAACAGGCAGGAAGTCTGGCTCTGTGCACCTGTAACGGGGTGTTTCCTCATATGTGTGTTCTGAAAAACACGTATGCACACCAACCATAAATGTTAGGATTTTTGCACAAAAAACTATCTGACAAAAAGCTACTTTCCTACCATTGGTCTCCTTAAAAAAAAGTTACATTTCTTTCTCATTATACTGAGAATAAAATTACAGACAATTATTCCCACTTTTGAAATTTTAGTCAATTGAAAACAACAAAAGTGTATATGTGCATGTTTAACGTAAAATTGATGTTATGGAGAAAGCAATAATCATGGCATTTAGTGGATGGCACATCAGTTAGATAAATTTAAATATAAAGAGGAAATGGATATATGCCATTATTGGTTTGACTACTTTTCCCAAAAAATTTGTCTCGATAAGACTGGCTTTATTTCCCTAATCACTAGCTTAAAAAAGGAAACCCTTACCTGTACCTTCTTAATCAGATATTTGCATAGTAAAACACTTCCATTATTAACTTAGTGTCCTGAAGAACATGCTCTGTTAGACGCTAGTGGTGTTCTTTGTGAGCACAGGGCAAGAGGCAGTAAGTAAACGATGGCAGTTCTAAGCCCGCCTACTGGCCTGCAGATACAGGATGTGGGCTCTGGAATCAGATTACCTGGGTTCAAATCTCCGCTGTCCCATTTACAAACAACTCCATGAATTTGGGCAAATGACTCCTCTCTTAATATCTTTTTGTTTCCTCATCTGCAATGTGTTCAGAGACTACACAAGACAATGCATGTAATGTTTGGCACTACTTAGGAGGTGGTAAATGCTCAGGACGTGTTTGATGTTTTATTACAGGAGGTCCGGTTACAGAAATAGCCATAGGGCAATGGCCAAGATGTGGAACTCAAAGCTTGTTCCTTTGTGCTCTTTTTAAACCACATCCATCTGTTACTGATCCGTAAAACAGGGAGTTCTGTTACCATGAGTTTTACAGTAACAAAGCATGCTTATCCCACAGGGAATTGAGAAGTATTTTAATATGCTAAAAGCCTGACTCTTCAGTATAGATGGGGACTAAAATTGCAGGACGAATCACAATTTCCAAGCATTTGTCCTTTCTGTGTCATCAATATTTATTCCTCAAAAATATTTGAGTTGGATGGTCTTTTTTAAATGCCATTATCACTCCATTTTGGACATAGGAAAAATATTTTTTCTCCATTGTCATCTTCTTTTTTCCTTCCTTCATCTTCAATTTAATTATCTCTCTCATGCTTGGTATTAAGATGAGGGAATCTTGAAAATTATTAAGGATTCTTGGGTTTGTTCTAAAAGCAAACAAAATGATCCTTCCAGGGGTCAATGGATCATAAGGACTGACTAAGATGAAGTAATTTCTTTTAGAACTATGAATTTTCAAAGAAATTTTAATTGTTAGGTAATTATTTTAACATTTTTGCTAGTGGGTGTTGGAAAATGAGTTCTCTAAGTGCAGGAATGAAATGTGTTGATTCTCTATTCCATCATTCACAAGTTTTCCAAGTGATTATTAAACAAACAGCTTTTCCTTCTTTTTATTTTATTGTTTCCAAAATGGGAATGCTAAATATTAATACATTTCGCCTATATAAATATACTTTTCTGAAGAATGACCTTCATATTCTCAACCACATGGAGAAGTGGTACATTAAGTTTTTGGAGGTGTTTTTTATTTTAATTTTCTGGTATTGTTTCTTTGTGAAGTATGTTTGTATGATTGCAACATCTGTAAGAAGAGCAGCTTCTTTTTAAATATTTGATTTTTAGAAGTAAATCATATTTTTAGAATTTTAAATAACAGTCATTTTAGTGCCAGAAGACCGAAGGAAAGGAGAATTATTAGTCTTAAACGGAAAGTGTTAAGAATGCTAATGTCAGAGAAGAAAAGGCAAATGAACGGACAGCAAACAAACTATAAAATGTTTAAAAAGCAGGCACTTGGCTTTCAGGAATAATTTTAATCTGAACAAGGCCAAAATATTGATCTTCTTTAAATAGAAGCCAGAGTTCTAAAATTGGTTATGATGCTGAAACTAAATAATGCAAATACAGAAAATGCTCACCACCTAAGTAGCTAGATAATCCTCCTGAAAAAGGAAAAATTACAAAATAATGATAAATGATGATACTAACAACAATAAGGTAGAATAAAAGGAGGAGGATAAAATTTAAACATTCAATCATCGGTTTCTTCTCTAAAAGAAAATGGCAATTATGTACATGCCATATGTTTAATAATAGAAAAATACATTTTCTGTGGAGACCACGGAGCCTCTCTGAAGGGTGACTGATCACAATATTCCGGCTTCCACTGTCAGAGTAAACATATCACTGCCTTCCTTTCATTCTGTTGATTCTTTTCACAGGTGTTGAGTAGAGAATTTGAAACAGAATAACTTGGAAAATGGTCTATTGTCTTCACACAGAGAGGTACACAAACCAGGTTTCTGTCCAATTTGGTAATCTCATTCCTTGGCAGTATTTAAAAATGCACAACAGCTGCGACGATTCTCAGACCTGACTGACAATTTAGGAACCGAGAGTGACTTTCATCAGGAAGAAACACTGAGAACAGGATGGAGCGGCACTGGGCCATTGCACCGTGCCTTTAACCAGGCAACAGAAACAGACTCCAGATCATGTTCAGTATCCCCTCACATCATCGTGCATGCATGATGTCCCAATCTCAAATGCCATGCGAAAATCTCCTCATTTCCAAGAAGGACTATGGAAAAGCCCTTTGTCCATCCCCATTATTTAGATATTTTTTTCTAAAAAGCATTGACAGCTTCCAATCTCTATGGTCACTAATGTTAATTCACCTTGGAAATCTTGTCATCCCTACTGGAAGCAAATAAAATGTCCTGACCTAGCATGCAGCTTAACACTGAATCAGACAACAATTAAAACCCAGTCCTCAACAGTTAGTTGAAAAGCCAGATAAAAGTCAATAAAATGGAATTAATATCCCAGTTATTGAGTTCAACATGGGAACTGAATAGATAGGCATTTATGAATAGAGTTCAAACTGTCTTTGGTTTTAGAATGGATCAATGCCTTTTTCTTCTATTTATAATATCTGAAGATTAATGTTTTTGAGCACAGATTTGGCTTTCTAGTTTTCTGTGTATATTTTATATCATGTCACTTTGTACTTGGAGACAGAACATGTAATCTCTATTATCAGAATTTCTGTAATTTCTATTGTCTGCAATAAAATACCAAGATAGAAATTCTCTTTACCCAAGAGAAAATAAAGATTCATAATCCTATAATCGCTAAAGGCATCGAATGAGTAGTAAAGGCTTCCAAGAAAGGTTGTCATATCCAAAATGTGGGCAACAATGGCAGACGACCACACACCTGTTATAATGGCCAAAACCTGGAAGCAACTAAGATGTCCTTCAGTCAGTGAATGTATAAATAAACTGCAGTAAATTCAGACAATGGAATAAGATCCAGTGCTAAAGGAAATGATGCATCAAGACACGAAAAGACATGGAGGCACCTTAAATGCATATTATTAAGTGAAAGAAGCCAATCTGAAAATCCTACATATTGTATGAGTCCAACTATATGATATTCTGGGAAAGGCAAAACTATGAAGACAGAAAAAAGATCTATAGTTACTGATCAGGGCAGGGGACGATGAACAGGTGGAGCACAAAGAATTTTTAGGGTAGTGAAAATATTCTTTATGACCCTGTAATGATAGACACATGTCATTATACATTTGTCCAAAACCACAGAATGTACAATACCAAGAGTGAACCCTAAGGTAAACTATGGACTTTGCTGATTACGATGTGTCAATATAAGCTCATTCTTGGTAAAATATGTACCACTCTCGTGATCGATGTTTATAATCGGGGAGGCTATGCATATGTAGGGGAAGGGAGTATACAGAAAAATTTCTGTAACTTTTTCTCAATTTTGTTGTAAACATGAAACTGTTCTAAAAAATAAAGTCTTTTTAAAACATGTAGTAGGATTTAAGAAAAATACTCCTTTAATAGGAGTAACACATACTAGAAGTAGCTAGGAATGAGTTAATGAATATATAATCAAGAAATTCGTGGGTAAAATTACAAAGAATTATCGACAACCTTAAGAGAAAATGTGTAATGTGGAAAGAGACAAAATATGAAGGTAGTTCCAAACTACATTATAAATCTACAGGAATCAAAACACTATGGTAATGGCATACGAACAGACACATAGATCAATGGAACCCGACAGAAAGCTCAGAAATAAACCCACACATATAGGACCAATTAATTTACAACAAAGGAACCAAGAACATCAATGGAGAAAGGATAGTCTATTTAATAAATAGTTCTGGGAAAAACTGGACAGTCATATGAAAAGAATGAAACTTAACCACTATCTTACAGCATACGCAAAAACTAACTCAAATTGGATCAAAGACTTGATGCTAAGACCTGAAACTATAAAACCCCTAGAAGAAAACAAAGGTGGTAAGCTCCTTGACATTAGTCTTGGCAATGAATTTTGCCTTGATGTCAAAAGCAAAGACTAAACAGAAAAAAACAAGTGGGACTATGTTAAATTAAAAAGATTCTTCACAGCAAAGGAAACCATCAGCAAAATGAAAAGGCCACCTATGGAATGGGAGGAAATATTTAAAAATCACATATCTGATAAAGAGTTGATATCCAAAAATATATAAGAACTCATACAACTCAACAATAAAAACCAAACAATCCAATTAAAAAATGGGCAGAGGATCTTTTTCCAAAGAAGACATAGAAATGGCCAACAGGTACATGAAAAGGTGCTCAACATCCCTAATAATCAAGGAAATGCAAATCAAAATGACAATGAGATATCACCTCACACCTGTAAGAATGGCTATTATGAAAAAAGACAAGAAATAACAAGAGCTGGCAAACGTGGAGAAAAGGGAAACCGTGTGCACTGTTGGTGGAAATGTAAATTGGTGGAGCCTCTATGGAAAACAGTATGGAGGTTCCTCAAAAAATTACAAATAGAACGACCATATGATCCAACAATTCCACTTCTGGGTATTTATTGGAAGGAAACATAAACACTGACTAGAAAAGACATCCACACCCGCATGTTTATTGCAGCATTATTTACAATAGCAAAGACATAGCAACAACTAACTGTGTATCAATGGATGAATGGATAAAGAAAATGTATATATACACATATGTATTATAATACATATGTGTATATATACGTAATATATATGTATACACAGACACAATGGAATATTATTCGGCCATAAATAAGAATGACGTCTTGCCATTTGTGACAACACAGACAGAACTTGAAGGCTTTATGCTGAGTGAAATAAGTCAGACAGAAAAAGACAAGTACCATATGATCTCACTTACATGTGGAATCTAAAAAACAAAAACAAAAAAATCTAACTCATAGATAGTGGTTGCCAAGCAGGGGGTGGGGATGGGTGAAATGGATGAAGGGGTCAAAAGGTACAGGATTCCAATTATAAAAGGAAGTCATGGGATGTAATGCACAGCATGGTGACTACAGTTAATTTTACTGGATTGTACATTTGAAAGTTGCTAAGAGAATAGATCTTAATAGTTCTCATCACAAGAAAAGAAATTTGTAACTATGTATGAAGATGGATGTTAACTAGACATTGTGGTGATCATTTCACAATATATACAAATATCAATTCATTATGTTGTATACCTAAAACTAATATAATGTTATATGGCAATTATATCTCAATAAAAAAATAATAAGTGGGAAGATTCAATATGTATTGCAAAGACTTTTTCCCCCAAATAAGCTACAAATTCAATGTGATCCTGACAAAAATTCTAAGAGTTTTTCATAGACGATGACAAGGTAATTTTCAAATTCATATCAAAGAGTAAGGGTCCAAAATTAATCAACATAATTTTGGAAAATGAAGAGGAACATACAACTTTAGCAATTAAGACAATGTGGCAATAGCCAAAGGATAGACAAATAGTGAAAAGAACAGAATAGATTAAAGCTTACCTAGAAATATGGTACAAGATTTGTAGCACAAAGATCAGAAGGGAAAGAGTTCGATCAATAGTCCTGGGACAATTGACTAACCATAGGAAAAAATGTTAAAATTGTATGATTGAAAAAAAATTCCAGGTAATTTTAAGGACAAATGAAAAAAATTTTAGAGAAGTGAGGCTTTTGACATTGATTATAGAAAGATACTTTAATATGACAGCAAAAGCCAAACCATAAAATAAAATTTGACAACCTTGAAAATATAATATTTAAAAACTTTGATATAACAAAATACAACAAAAACAAATTTGAAAGATAAGCCACATAATGGTAGAAGATGATTATGTTATATATTTATTCAACATACCATAAATATCTAGTGGGTATCTACAAAATGGAATTAATAAGTGAAAAAATTAAATACTGAACACTGACCTAATCAAGTTTATAGTCATGTGAGAGAGGTAGAGAGATAGAAAATAAACAATAAACATATTAAGCTAAGTTAAACATAAGTTAAAAACAATAGAAGTTATTTAACGAAAAACACAAAGTTAAAAAATAAGCATAGTAAGCAACATAAGTTAACCATCTGTTAGTGCTATGGTCTGCGAAGGAGGCAGTGTCTTCAAAAGACACTTTTTCTGGAGTAGGAAGGAGAAGAGAACATTCAGAGAGGGGTTAAAGATATAATGTGAGGAGGAGATTGCAAATAAAAGATAAAGCAGTTTCATCCCCCACTTCTGAGATAGCACCCTTTGGGGTAAATAAGTCAAAGGAAATTGCATGTTGCCATAGCAATCCTGGAAAAAATGAATCAGGGAGTAGTAGCTCTCAATTCTGACAGTTCTAGACTAGAGGAAGGCTGAGGTCTGACCACATGCCGAGGGGCTATGTTCTCTCAATCCCGTCTTCTGACAAAGATCCCCAAAGCAGGTTTCACTGGAAAAATTTAGTGCTGGGTGGGACTTCTTGACAATAACAAAATCATCATCACTGACACAACTAACATTTACTGAGTACTTATTACATGTAAGACACTCTTCTAAATTCTCTATCTGCATCAATTTATTTCCACTTCACAATATGGCTCAAGGTATGGAATAATATTATCCCATCCACAGGTCAGATGCATTTTTAAACTTCTTGAGACTTCTTTGACCCATGTGATATTTTAAAATGTGATAAATAATCTCCAAATATTTGAGAATTTTTCAAGCATTTTTGTTATTGATTTCTAGTTTAATTCCATTATTGTTTGAAAATATGCATTGCATGATTTTTATTATGTTAAATTTGTTAAATTGTGTTTTATGGTTCAGAATGTGGTTTGTCTTGGTGAATGTTCAACACAAAATTAGGAAGAATGTATATTCTGCATTTGTTGGGTGCACTATTCTATAAATGTCAATTAGATGCAGTTGATTGATGATGCTGTTGGTTCAACTACATCCTTGCTGATTTCTGTTTTCTGGATCTGTCAATTAGTGATAGAGGAGTGGTGAAGTCTCCAACTATAATAGTGCTTTTGTCTATTTATCCTTGCAGTTCTAGCAGTTTGGAGCTTAAGTATTTTGACTCTCTGTTATAAAGAGGATACACATTAAGGATTGCTAACTCTTCTCGGATAAGTGAGCCCCATTATTGTGATAAAAGGCCCCTCTTTATTCCTGATAATTTTCCTTTATCTGAAGTCCGCTTTGTCTAAAATTAATACAGACATTTCAGCTTCTTTGGATTAGTGTTGGCACGGTATATCTTTTTCACCCTTTACCTTTAGCCTGAGTCTTTACATTTAAGGTAGATTTCTCATGAACAACCTGGAGTTGGATCTTGTCTGTGCTTTATTAAAAATCCTTGCTGACACTTGCAAATTTTCTAAGATTGACACCTAAGCTAACATCTGCTGCCAATCTTTTTTTCTTCTTATTCTTCTCGCCAAAGCCCCCCAGTACACAGTTGTATATTCTAGTTGTGAGTGCCTCTGGTTGTGCTGTGTGGAACGCCACCTCAGCATGGCTTGATGAGCAGTGCCACGTCCACGCCCAGGATCCAAACCGGCGAAACCCTGGGCCGCTGAAGCGGAGCATTCGAACTTAACCACTCAGCCCTGGAGCCAGCCCTGACACTTGTGTATTTTAATTAGTGTATTTAGAACATTCACATTTAAAGTGACTATTGATATAGTTGAACTAATATCTATCAAGTTGGTAACTGTTTCCTATTTATTGCACTTGTTTGTTTCCCCCCCTCTTTTTCTACCTTTTCTAATTCTGATTGATTATTTCATATGGTTAAATTGTATCTTTTAGCAAAATAATTATTACTTTTTTTAAAAGCTAAATTTTTTATGGTTTCCCTACGGTTTGCAATATACATTTTAACTAGCTGAAGTCCATTTTCAAGTGGCACTACATCACTTCAAATGCAGTGCTTATCTTATAACTGAATGGTCCCAATCCCTCCCTCCCATCACTCGCGACATTGCTATTATTCACGTCATTTATCCATGAGCTATAATCACCCAATACGTTGAAAATATTTTAAGCAAACAGTTACAGTTGGATCAATTATGAATAACAGAAACAAAGTTAAAATCTTTTATTCATTCTAGGAATTCTTCCTTTCCTTATGGATATCCAAGTTTCTGATCTATATCATTTTCCCTCTCCCTAAAGAACCTCTTTTAATATTTCTTGAAGAGCGGGTCTTCTGGTGAGGAATTTCCTCAATTTTGTTTCCTTGAGAAAGTCTTTATTTCTTTTACGTTTGAAAGAGAACTTTACTGCATATAGAATTCTACGTTTGTGGGGTTTTTCCTTCCAACACTTTAAATATTTCACTCCACTCCCTTCTTGCTCACAGGGTTTCTGATGAGAAGTCAGCTATAATTCTTATCCTTGGTCCTCTTTGGGTAGGGTGTTGGTTTTCTCTGGCTTCTTTCAAGATTTCTCTTTACATTTGTCCTAGCTTTCCAGAGTTTGAATATATGCCGAGGTGTAGATTTTTTGGTTTATGTCATGCTTGGTTTGCGTCCTGCTCTTGGATCTGTGGTTGGTATCTCATTAATTGCAGAAAATTCTTAGCCATTATAATTTCAAATATTTCTTCTACTCTGTTCTTTCCTCTCCTTCTGGCATTTGAATTACACAGATTTTACCTATTTTCAAATTGTCCCACAGTTCTCAGATGCTCTACTCTGTTTGTATCTTATTCTTTATTTTCTTTGCATGTGAATTTGCAAAGTTTCTATTGACCTAACTTCAAGCTAACTGGTTATTCCCTTGATCATGCCCATCTACTGATAAGCAGATCAAAGCACTCTTCATTTTTATTACATTGCTTTTGAGCCCCAGAATTTCTTTTGATTTTTTTTCTGAGTTTGTCTCTCTGCTTACATTACCCATCTGTTCTTCAATGTTATCTACTTTTTTTCATTACAGTTCTTAACATATTATAGTTATTTTAAATTCTTTTGCTGATAATTCTAACATCTATGTCATATGAATCTGGTTCTCATGCTGTCTTTTTACTTCATAATTGTGTTTTTTAAATCTTTTATCATGCCTTATAATTATTATTATTTTGGTTTAAAGTCAGATGAGCTTTATGGGTAATAAAAGCTGATGTAAGTAGACTTTCCGTGTGAGGTTTATGATAATCTGGCTAAGAGCTGAGCTGTGTTTAATGCTTTTTGTAGCTGTAGGTGCCAGGGCTTCAATTTTCTCCACTGTCTTTGTTTTTTGTTGCCCCTATTACCTTGGGTTTCTCACAGAACTCCTCCTCCAAAAGAGTCTGCATCTTGCAACTCTTTCAGCTAAATCCACTGTTCTTATACTGGGTATCTGATGGTGTGGTGGTAGGTATTATGGACTAAATTTTGTCTCCTCAAAATTCAAATGTCGACGTCCTCATCCCCAGTACACCTCAGAACATGACTGTCTCTGGAGATGGGGTCTTTAAGGAGGTAATTAAAGTGAAATGAGGCGAGATGAGTGGGCCGTAATCCAATATGATTGACATCCTTGTAAGAAAAATGCAAGACATTGTGACTCTCCTCCACATAGAAGAGGTTGTGTGAAGACACAGGAAGAAAGCAGCCATCTACAAGCCAAGTAGAGGGGCCTCAGGAGAAATGACACCTGCTGACACTTCCAACCTCCAGAACTGTGAGAAAATAAGTTTCTGCTGTTTAAGCCACCCAGTCCGTGGGATTTTATTATGGCGGCCCCGGAAGGCTAACATAGATCTTGTGGGAGAGAGGAAGTGATTGAAGATCTCATGATGAAATGTCAGTCTTAGTAGGCCTGTTCCAGGTCCTGACCTTCACAAATTTTTAGCTTTTTCTTTCTCACCTTTTAGATGAAAACTGAGGCTGAAGGGACTAGAGTAAGTCAAACACCTTCTTCTAAGTGAGATAAGGCTCTGGTAACATTTTTTACCCTGAAAGGCAGGATTTGTTATGGAGAATGTTCTGGTCATATTTCACAATAGTTCATTTTCCCCTTCCCCTACCAGAAGCACAAAGGGGTCTTTTTTTGGTTCCTTCATGGTGTGAACCCAGCGTGACCCCTGGAGGTAAAAACCCATGAAAGTGCAGGGCGTTCTTAATACTGCAGTGCCCAGGACCTTCTCCCACCCGTGCTAGTCCATACTCAGCCTCCAGCAATTCATCAAAATTACCATTAAATTTGGTTCCTACCAGTGTTTGGCTCCAGTGGGTTCTGTTCCAGATAAGCAGGTCTTATTCGTGATTCTCTGGGTTCACCTGGCTCTCCAGTTTTCAGGGTGACACTTTTCCCTGCCACTGATTTTCAGTCTTTCTGCTTTTTCTTGCTGCGAGGAGAGGAGTGATGACTTCGAAGCTCTCTATAAGTCAGACTGAAAACCAGAAAACCTTGGAGCCCCTTTATTTATCTTTTTTAATTGATTTTTGTTTTGAGGAAGATTAACCCTGAGCTAACTATTGCCAATCTTCCTCTTTTGCTGAGGAAGACTGGCCCTGAGCTAACATCCATGTCCATCTTCCTCCACTTTTCATGTGAGCACTTTGTACCAGAGCATGGCGTGCCAAGCAGTGCCATGTCCACACCCGGGATCCGAACTGGCGAACCCCGGGCAGCTGAAGCAGAACGTCTGCACTTAATTGCTGTGCCACTGGGCCGGCCTGGGAGCCCCTTTTAGAACGCAGGCCCTGTGCTCTTCACTGCTGTACTGTGCTGACCCTCAAATGCCAACCCACTGTGCCTTCAAAATCAAGCCTCCATTTTTCAGAGCCTGTCTGGTGAAGAGCACTTGATTCAGTTTGTGAATCAGAACGTTCTTAACACAAGAGTGTAAAGTCTAAGCTGTTTTTACCACTTCAACATTCAGGCAACTTTCTGAAACTAAAATGCAAGCTCCATGGAGACAAATACTTCAGTCTTATTTTATCACTTTCTTGCCAGAGCCTAAACCTATGCTCTACAGTCACTAAGTCCTCAGTGAATACTTATTGAATAAACGGCTGTTCTAGGGAAGTCCAGGAATGGTGACTTGAGCATGGGTCAAAGAGACAGACGACAATGAAACCCGGGGACCCCAGCTCTTCCAGGCCAACGATATTAGCACCCAGGACAAGCACTGACTCTAAGAGACTGAGAGCAGATGGTTTTCCTTAGTCTCTTGTGTGGATTGAACTGATTCTTCTGAGCCAGGGATCCCCTTGAAGTCTAGCGCCGTTAGAAAATAACGGGACATGTGTACATGAAAAATACATATAACAATGAACCATAGCATAGATCAAGTTCCAGACAAAGGGTCAAAAAATTAATTTTAGGATTTCACCAGAGAAAGAAATCACTAAGAGGTGGGATAGTAAGAAAAGCTTCATGGAAATTGGAGCAAAAACTGGGTCCTGAAAATAGTATATGAAGCATTTAAGTAAAAGGAAAGGAAGGAAGGAGGGAGGAAGAGAACAGGCAGGAATTCCAAACACAAAAAGCAGATGAGTCAAGACACAGCCGCAGGGTGGTTCACGGAATGAAGGAGACCGGCAGGGGGAGCCATCTGTTGGGCATAGAGGTTTAGAATGACACATGGTATTAAATCAGGTTAGAAAGACAAGTAAGGGCCAAGTGGTCATTTAAACTTTAGTCATAAAACTAAATAGCAGAATTAAAATGCACCTTCTGTAGAAATTCTAGATCTCTTCAGGAGCATTGTTTTTTCAGGTGGTAATAATTCACAGGGCACTGGATCATCTGGCCAGAAAATGGCCCGCTAAGTCCTAGACGCAATCCAATTACGTTGCAATCAATACCATACGATTTTGTAGCATTTGCAGTAAATTTTCATATGAAACCGTATCATTAAACTTGAGTGCCATCATAGTGGAAAATCTCAGGTTCCCATCACTATTGAAAAGTTCTCTGACCTTAAACACATCAATCTAAAATATAAGGAAACACCACCGAAACTGATCTGAGAAATGGAGTTTAAAAAAAAAACCTAGAGAAATAATAACTGCAAAAATAACGAGAACTATATCCAAATATTTAGGGAACCATCAAGATAATTTATTCTTTAAATTCTAATGAAAGCAAACACTCTCAATATGCATTATTAAGAGGCGTTAACTTTGTGGTGAATTAAATCCACATGATTCATGACTTATACACACATATCAAAAACGTACTTAGAGTATTAGGCTGTCGTGATCTTCTAAGGAAAGTTCACTGCAGCCACAGGTTTGATCCACCCTTGCATCTACTTACCTGAGTCTCTGTGCACCAGAGCTTGGCCAAAACCTCAGTAGCCAGAAAAGTATAAACGATCTAACTGTGAGCAAAGAAAGTTTTTTCTCTTAAAACTGGCCTATTCTCTGACCAACTAAGCATTTTAGAAAAAGTGTCTCTCCATTTCTCTCCTCCACGAGTTCTGTTTTCCGGGTTGATTTTTGCACATTTGTTATTAACCTGTATAACACACAGTCACATCCTGAGCCATAAAAGTGCACGTTCATTTATCTCAAGCTATACTGCTCTCTGTGATGTGGCAAAAAATCCTGATAGATCACCATAGTATGTTCCAGAAAGCCTCAATCACTAGTGCTTTTTTGACAATGCCGTATTATTTTCCCTTTGATTTCTAATAACAGTGATACATGAGTGACACATAATAAGATTTAAAAGCAAATAAGGGACTCTGTCTACATACATCAGATTCATGAGAGAAGGACCATGTGTGCATTGCAGAAAATGAGGTCTAAAAACAATTGATCCCTGAATGACACATTCCCAAAACATTTGGGTAAGAAAGTATTGTCAGGAAGGAACTCAAACCATCATCAGAATGGATGCCTTGATAACTTTTACTCACATTAGTAGTTTTACATTAATGTAACTTTTATGTATTTTAACATTCTAAGGGTTTTACATCAATAAAAATAGGTCACACATGCACAACTTTCAAATTCAAAGCTCAGCCGACCAGGAAATCCAGGCTTCGGTGACTGATTTTATTACTTCATCGTAAGTCACTTTTCTGTCATTCCATAAAAATCCCACTGCAGACAGTCAGAAAAGTCTCCAGACGAGATCCCAATATAATGTGCTCACAAAAATAAGTTTAAAGAAAGATATACAAATTGTGTCTCATTAAAAATCTTTCCGCATCAATTTACTAAGTAGAGTCGCCTTAACACTCATATTGCCTATCACGTTCTGCAAAATTTTTCCATACCCTTGCATCATGAAATAGCTATTTTTTATATGACTAAGTATCCTTCATTGATCTTGGTAAAAATCAGTGGTCAAAATACTAGTTATATGACTGTGAAAATGTCACCTAACATAAACTTCAGTATTATTTGTCTTCTAAGAGGAAAAAGTTATTAAATACTCTTAATCATAGACAAATTAGACATTTTCATATACATTAAAATGAAACCATGGTTCATATTTCATATTTATACTGAGAATTATTTCTGTCAAGAATTTGACATCATTTTCAGAATAATTGATCTTAATGATAAGTCCCTTGTCTTGTTTTGTTGTGTTTTTCCTGAGAGTACTAACTTCGATGTTCCAATTCATCTACAAATCATCCAGAATGCTCTGGTCTTTTCAGAAGGATCCATGGTACTGTTTATATCATATTTAGTTTAATTAGTGTATTTACACATCACATTAATCTTACCATTTTTGCATCCTGAGTATCTTTCATACTTTAGTTCTTGAATATAATATAATCTGACATTCTTTATCTTATGATTCCATATATTGCTATGTTCTTATTTTATCTGTGTCCTCAGTTCTTTTATAGGATCTGATGTTTGGTGTCTGTTATAAATTACTTTAGGTTATTAAACAAATTGCTCAAAAATTTGTATAATGATTGGACGGCTTTATTATAAATCAGCTCTCAAGAGTGCCAGCACCGTGACCTAGAATCTAGACTTGTCTTCTTATAGTTCTTCATGCGGCTCTGTCCAAGACTCAGGCTAGAACTTTGTTCATGCTTTTAAAAGGCCCACAACCAGGCTGCAGCTCCTTCTAATTAGTCACTCCAGCACCGCACTAAATTACCCACCCAACTATGTGCATGGGGATCTCTCATGATCTCCTCAACCCCAGTGTTTGGCCCCCATTCTCTTTCCAGTGCTGTGCTGTGCAGTGCATTGGTTTTTAAGACAGTTCTGTGGATAGCTCAGGCTCCAATTTTTCTTTTTTTTTGAGGAAGATTAGCCCTGAGCTAACTACTGCCAGTCCTTCTCTTTTTGCTGAGGAAGCCTGGCCCTGAGCTAACATCCGTGCCCATCTTCCTCTATTTTATATGTGGGACGCCTACCACAGCATGGTGTGCCAAGCAGTGCCATGTCTGCACCCGGGATCCGAACTGGGCAACCCCGGGCCGACGAGAAACGGGATGTGCGAATTTAACCGCTGCACCACGGGGCTGGCCCCTCAGGCTCTAATTTTAATGTCATAAAAAAATTGGAGAAATTGCCCTTAATTGTGTGTTTTGCCAAATCAGTGGTTTCCAATTCTTGCTACATATTAGAATCTCCTAGTTACTTAAAAGTAATTTTTGAAGCCTAGTCACCACCTCACCCCCTCCACCGCCCCCCCACTTCATGGTCTGGTGTAGGTCCTGGGCCTCACATTGAAAACCACTTGTCTAGGGAGCCAGCCCTGTGGCCGAGTGGTTAAGTTCACTCCCTCCACTTTGGTGGCCCGGAGTTCGCCAGTTCAGATCCTGGGCACGGACCTATGCACTGCTCATCAAGCCATGGTGTGGTGGCATCTGACGTAGAGGAACTAGAATGACCTACAGCTAGGGGATATAACTATGTACTGAGGCTTTGGGGAGAAAAAAAAAAAAGAGAGAAAGACTGGCAACAGATGTTGGCTCAGGGTCAATCTCCTACCAAAACAAAACAAAAACAAGCAAACAAAAAAAGGACAATAGTAGTAAAAAAAAAAAAAAAAGGGAAACCACTGGTGTAAATTTACAGATCATATTTTTCTTTTAGGTAACTGATAAAATCTCCACTGTCCTCTGAATTTTTAGAAAATGGTCAGAAACAAATAGATCTTCAATCTGCTCTCTAGGATGACATAACCATGTGGAAAGAAAGTTACATTGATGCATTCTACCTAGTAAAACTCCTTAGGTTTGCCAGTTAAATGACTTGAAAAATACCTCCATGCAAATGAACATGGTGGGCCATTCTTTAGTTTACTCTTAGAAATGACATGATCCCAACGAAAGCAGATCTTCTTAATCCTCTTTTCTTTTTCATATTTCACTATTATATCATTTTGTAAAAGTGTTTATTATGACAATGCTTTATATTACATAACCCTTGCTACGTAAGAGTTATGATATGTGAAAAGTTATCTATACAACAACCAACTGCTTGTGAAAATATCTCTGAATTTTTAAGTTTATTCATTCACTAATTCAAGAAACAGGAGCCAAGTTTCTACCAATGGTCAGAAAATTTGCCAACTTCCAAGACACTACAACAAAGATCGCACATGGATTTTAACTTCAACAAACGCTAAGTAGTCTGAGAGATGGTCTTCAGACAATTAACTACACTTCTCTTTAATAATTAATGTAACACTGAAATAGTCAAATTATATTAAAAGCATGAGAGAATGAGTCTTAAAGTTAGCCCTTATTAACACTCCATAATAAGATAGATAATAATTTTGTTGAAATTTATGGATACCATGAAAATCATAGGATTTCATAATTAAAATATTAGAGAAATGCTAAACTAGGGATCAGGAAACTTCAGCCCACTGCTTATTATCTGACATGAGGGTTAATAGCTTTTATACTTTTAATGATTGGAAGAAAAAAGAATAGTATTTCATAAAATGTAAAAATTATACGAAACTCAAATTTCGTTGTCCATAAATAAAATGTTATTGGAACACAGCCACACTCATATTGTAAATATTGTCTGTGGTTGTGCTGCATTGCAATGGCAGTGTTGACTGGTTATAGGAAACCAGTCTGGTCGGCAGAGACTAAGGAGTATCCCGCCCTTTCCAGAAAAAGGTTGCCAATGCCCATTCTAGATCAACACTGTTGAATGGAGCTTTCGTTGGTGATGGAAATGTTCTGTATCTGCACTGTCAAATACAATATCTATTGAGATCTTGAAATGTGACTAGCGTGATGGAGAAACTCATTTTCTAAATTATATTTTGATTAATTAAGTTTAGCTCATTATTTTAAAATATTTCCTTTTAATTACTTTAAGTTTAGCTCATTCTGAGTGATTTAATGTGGCATTAATAGTTAAGAGTGTTTCCTCTGGAGTCAGCCTGCACGGAGTGTCCTTTCAGCTCTGATGCAAACTGGCTCTGCACCTTGGGAAGCATACCTACCTGATCTGCTGGCCGTACTACTGTAGCAGCACAGGTATGCCCGCCTTCCCCAGTTCGCCTCACACCACTTCGCTTTTAGGAAAGACCTATGTGAGCACTGCAGATGTTTTTGCTAAAGAAAGAAATCCTAGAGGATTTTCACTTTTACAAAAAAAGGCAAAAAGCAAAAGTTCTTCTTCGCTTTACACCATTTTGGCTTACAAAAGTTTTCGTAGGAGCGCTTTACTTTCAGAGAACTGGGGAAACCAGTGCCTATTTTAGTTACTATAAGTATTAAATGAGTTAACATCTGTAAAGCCCATATAATTCTACTTGGCAAACAGATAGTCAAAAAAACAATGATTGTTATCATTGTTATTATTATTTTGTTTTGACATTAAGATATATCCAACAATTTAATGCGGCAAATATTTGTTTTCTCAGCACCTATGGTAGGTGCCAAGAATATACAACTCAAGCAACAGAGAGGGCATCTGTTGTTGGAAAGCTTACATATTGCAAGCCACCATGCAAAGTATAAAACCAAAAATTTGGTATAAGTTACAAGTAACTACCTATATGAATCAAGATCACATTGACCTCATGAAAGGGAATCTGATTGCAGTATAAGTATCTGATTGCAGAATCTGCTCTGAGCCTATTGTCACCCAGAGCCTCGAATTGTAAATTTGTATTTACATTGGGTCATCTCCAATATTCCTATTGATTGATTTTGTAGAAGGAAAATATAAATTGCATTTTAAAAAGAAATTCATACTAATGGAAAGCCACTGGTATCTGTTTAATATATTGAGGTTCCCCAATAGACTTTTTCAAAAGTCTTCTGGGGCAGGCCTGGTGGTGTAGTGTTTAAGTTTGGCACTCTCCGCTTTGGTGGCCCAGGTTCGCCGTTCGGTTCCCAGCACAGACCTCAACCACTCATCGCCCATGCTGTGGAGGCATCCCACATACAAAATAGAGGTAGACTGGCACAGATGTTGGCTCAGGGATAATCTTCCCCAAGCAAAAAAAGAGGAAGATTGGCAACAGATGTTAGCTCAGGGCTAAATTTCCCCAGTGGGGGAAAAAAAAAATCTTCTACTCTACTGTGTGTGTATGTATAAAATATCACTGCTGAGCCCAGAGAGCAAACAATTAGAGAACTGAGTAACCAACAGGGAGGCGACATAATTTGCCTAAAGCAGTGAATACTGCCAGAGTTGGGTTGAGATCCCTTATGAACAACAGAGTTCTGATGGCCAATGGGACCTTTCTAGAGAGATGACGTATTTAGGAGCTCTTGGAATAGGTACCTAAAATAACCACACGAGGTTGCAGTTGAGATTTGACAGTTTTATTCTACCTGCCTAGAAGGATTAGTAAAGGATTTCTGGAGGTGGGCCTGATTATTGTCTATGACTTCTTTTTCAAAGGATCTCTTATTCATAGAAAAGATATCCACCTGATTTACTTCAACTACCACAGCCAGGATTTTCTTTCCGGACATTTTGTTATAACGAAGTAGAAGCCTCTCCCTTGTAATGTGGTCCTTTCCTGCTATCTGGTCTCATAAGCAAGCCAGAATTGTTCTTACAGTGTTATCAAAGCAGAACCACCACATTAGACACCTGGCTCCTACCTTAACTGACAGTGACTACATCAACTGGCTCACTTCCGGCAAAAGCGACAGGGTTTATCACAATCCAACACTCAAACAGAATAAAGAAGGGACATTCCTTCCCGATGGCGTGGTCTAGTTAATGGAATCTAACGCTTCCTCAATCTCATTCTGGGCAAGCAAAATGTGCCTCCAGAAAACTGGCTCCTTTATCAAACACTGAATGCCAAATATTTTCTTAAGGCTGCAATCCTGAACCTTACTGCAATCCTGAGCCTTACCCCACAGAGGTTGAGTTCCACCAGAAACCATAATTACGTTGTACTTGGTTGTTTCTCAGCCAAGGAATACAGCAAATTAGGAGTTTTGGGTTCAAAACTAATCAAGAATTGTGTGCATATTCATGCAGCTAATGTACAATTAAAATATTAGAAAAATTTGAATATACCAGATGATGGCAACATTCCACAATGTTTCATAATAAAACATACAATCTAAAATCTCAAACCAACATGTTCATAAAACAAAGGAATGTTTTATGATATGGAATTTGGCATTAGAAAATGAAACTATGTCTACAGAGTGAAGTCTAACATCCTGTTTTTTTTTTTCTTTTTTGGATAGTACTAGCCAGTCTTTTTAGGAAATGTAAATCTTTAGGAAAAATAAGAAATTCAATAATTGAAATAAGGAGATAATTGCATTCAGAATAAATTGTTCAAATTCTGTGTCCTTAGAGGAGCCTTATAATAAAACTCAACATGAGTCATTCTGTGGGAAACTGTAGATCCTAGCAAGATGGAGTTTACTGTGAAGTACTTGTGTACCCCAAAATGCTATCAACTGTGAGAACATTACCACAACTAGAATCCCATCCTCACGCAAATTTTTAAATTCTCATGTTAAGATGTTTCTTATCTGTATGTGTGTGAGAATTTCAAATATTCCAGAAACTTATACTTCAGGGCCACCTCACTTTCAAAGCCCTAGGATGGGCACTACCATTGTGTTTCCAGGGTCATATATTTTTGTAAAATGTGCAAAAGTAGACATTTTAACTATAATCAGCTGAAATCAGTCTTTTTCCCCTCTACGACACTATTCTTCTTGCTGGTGGCTATCAAGTGATTGTGAGCTTGATCCAAAGAAGGGAAAGCTGATCTGAAAATGCATGTGGTTTGGCATAGTCAAACATATTTGTGTTGCTTGCAGTTACTTTCATGTATAGTTAAATTTTTGCTAGCTGTGCTCGTAAGAATGTCAAGATTTGCCTATAGTCCACTGTGCGGACTCATCCAGCAACCAAACACCAAGCTGAAGGGAAAAGGCAATAATTTGTCCTACAGAGCCAGGCTCCAGAAGTATTAGGAAATGAATAGAACTAAGTTTTGAAATACACGGAAACAAAAACTAAATTCTCAAAAATTCTTCCAGTTATCAGATGTGTAACATTTTAACTAGAAGATTCAGTTTTCATTGACATAGACAGAAGAAAAATTCACTCCAGTAAAAAAATACCCAAGAACACAATGTGTAAAATCATAAATGCACCAAGCTTTTTTGTGTGTTTGATATACATAGTACAAGTCTGAATTTATGAAAATCCCTGTATGTTGGGGCACAAACCTCCAGCAGTGCTACACACATCGAGTACATCTGTGTAATGTAGTATAATGTACACATAGTAATTATCATTAATATTAAAGAAAGTCAACTTACAATGCTAGAGCAAAGACTGAATTTATTACTTTTTATAGATATTATAAAATATTTGTCACAAGATGAGGCAATTAAATAGTGTGAGGTAAAAATTTTAGGAAAACATACTATATATGTTATGTAATTAGAAAAACATGACCTAAATATGGACTTTATGAAGAAGTGATTGGCTTTTTCAAAATTGTAATTTATGGTTAATCTTTTTCTCATTCTAAATAAACATTGACTTCCATATCTAATTTTATTCATAATTTTGTATCCTCTTCCTTATGAGCCCCCCCCCCCCCCCCCCCCCCGCCCCAAAAGAACTGTGTAAGTTTTAGGCACCACAAACCTGGATCTGCCTTTGATATCAGATTTTAAAATGGCAAGTAGTGGGAAAATATTGTGTTAGAGGGAACTTTCTGGACTATATACCTTCCATAAAACAAAGAAAAGTATGGAAAGTATTTAAAAAGTGTAACTCTAGACATATTACACAGTAGATATTAATGCTTCCTTACAGGCGATCTTAGAACAGAAATTCCTTTGATCCTAGCAGAAGTGTAACATTTAGGTCAGATCCAAGGCAGCCAGAGAAATGCGGGAAGATGGATCAGATTTTTAGTGTGCTACTTAGGCTGAAGAAATTTTTTTTCTTTTCAGCCCCGTTTTAACTAAATATCTCTGAGCTAGTACAAAATTGATAATTAAATTTCATATGATACATGATTATTGAGCTCACAGCCCTACATTCAAATACTACTATTTCCTCTAGAATCTTTAAGGCAACTCAGATAAGTGGGATGAAGGATTAATCCATACCGCAATTGTTTCTTTGCCATTTTCATTATGAAATTATAATCTATAGTAAGAATATTACTCCATACCTATTTTTCTCATTTGCAGAATCTTTTTTATTCCTCATTCATTCTTCCTCCTCACATTCCTATTCACACCATGAAAATTAAGCAACTTGGCAGATTTTTCCATGAAAAAGGGTATTTATATGCGCCCTACTTGTCTTTGTTCTATCTTTAGTCCATTGCTCCACAGCCCTCTTATCTGCCTGGCTTCTGCACAAGAAGGCCTCTGTTACATGGAACTCAGGTTGTTTGATATTATCCCACGGGCCACCGAGTCCTGTTTCTTTTCTTCTTTTTCAGTCTTTTTAATTCTCTGCTTCAGTTTGGATAGTTTCTATTGCTGTATTTTTTTCAGGTTCACTGATCTGCGGATGTTTACCTAACGTAATCTGATGTTTACCTCATCTTGAAAAATTTTTATTTCAGTTGTATTTCTGGTCTCTAGAAATTCCTTTTATTTTGATATCTTCCGTTTCTCCCCAGCAGAAAGCAGGAGCTGCTGTTGCGTGAACTTCATTTGTGTACCCTTTTTTCATTGACCACAGCTGGTCCTGCAGGTTAGCCATATGTGAACAGAGCCGCTTTACATATTTTGTCCAGTTTCCTAATGATTTCTAGCACTAAGGGAAGTCCAATACTCCATCATCGTTAGAAGCAGAAGTCTTGAGATTTTCTTGTCACTACAGTACATATGCCCCAGGCAGACATTACCAGACATTAGTTCAAAGCCAGAAGGTTCATTCACACAACAAAAAGACATTTGTCTTTAGTTATCTTGATGTGTGATGAGGCTAACTCCATCATACCTGTAATTGTGTGAGTAGGGATACACTTCAAATTGCATTTTGGTGTCCAAAGTGTGTGTCTATTTCTCGATCTATCTATCAATCAGATTTGAGGCCATAACTGAAAAGGAGAAATGGATCAGCATTTCACTTTAGATATTTTAGGAAAAAGAGTGTAATCTAAGTCACAATATGAGAAACTAATGTAGATAGAAGAAATCAATAAAAATGGAAAACAAAAAAGTAGAAATTATAAATATGAATGTGAGATCAAAAAATATAATTTTTTAAAGCTAGTGTGATGCTTGAACTGGAGTGTGTAGAAAGGGAAAAGAAGAAAAAATTTAGATCATTTTTGAAATATAGTTGTCAAATTCATAAGTAAAATATGGGGTAAAATTGGCAGTATAAGAATTATACACCATGTCCAATAATAAACATATCAGAATAATACATCAAGGATCATTCCAGGATATGAAGATGTTTTCATATTAGCTCGCTCTGTTCAGTCTGCAACAGTAACCTTGGATTCAAATTGACATTAAATCTCATAAGACACAATACATTTCACATAACGCCAAATTGACATAGTTTTAATTAAGAATATAAGACAAGTGACAATGTAGCATGCACAGCAACAGCAAAGTGAAAGTCCTAGTACTCTCAGGTGCAGCTTCCTATGTCCCATAATCATTTCACACTTAAGACACCCACATTCACCTAAGAGCAGGGAGGCCGTAAGGTCTGTGGTCCCACTGTACGTTGCTGTCATGAGCCCACTCATATTCCACAGTGCCACTACGTCTCGTCACCCCTGGTTACTAGCATTCAACAAATGACATCAGTGATGAAGTACAGCTTGCTGGCCTGGCACATAGTTCTTGGTCTCATTCTCATTTATATTGGCTCTATTGTTTGCTATAGACTCCTTGAGTTAACGCTAAAAAAAATTAGACCAAGAGCTGAAGTATCAGGGATTCACGAGACTATACAAAGAGCAACAGAATCAGCTACTAAACCTTTTCTTCCGGTCAGCATGGTAATCACACAGTACCATGATAATACATGAAAATTAGATAGGATTCACCTATGTACATAAGTGTACAGAGTTTACAAAAGGTACCTGGTTAGAGGCAACACACAGTCTTGATTTTTAAAAAATCCTTAGTAAAATAAGACTAGAAATATGATTAAAATAGTTAAGAATATAAATCTCCAAATAGCTATCAATGTCGTGTGATACTTAATGGTGAAATATTGCGTTCCACTCACAGTAAGAAACAAGAGAAGGAGGCGATGCCATCCTGATGGTTGCATAGGTGATTCGCGACACCTCAGTCTTTCTCACCAGAAGACCAACTAGCCACTGTCCATAGATAAGACACCACTGTGAAAAATCCCAGGATCTGGGGGTGAGACTGAAGCACCCCGTTGATGGAGAAAGACAGCATTAGGAAGGTAAGGGGAGCAGTTTGACCACATCACCCCTTTCCAAGGTCAGCACAGCGCTGCACCCAGAGGGCTTTCTCCAGTGGAAAAAGAGAGCCCAAGGTGGACACCCAGCTCACCCAGGGTTGCAGGACACTTCACCAGAGGCCCACTCAAGTCCTGCTCATGGGAATCACTGGGGGAATCCACAGGGTCCAACCACTGGGATCAGGTAGACACGAAGTGGGGCAGGCCTTACATCAACCAGCACTCAGATCTTGGTGGAGCCACTGGAGCAAAAATCCCAGCCAGCTGTTTCTGCACATCTGCAGAATGGAGTCAGTGGCCCTGTCTGACCAGGGAGCTCAGTTGGCAGTTCTGCTTGATTTATGTACGCAGCCGGCAGGCCGTACCGGCCGTTGAGCCCAGTCTAAGGCCCCATCAGGTCAGAGAACCAAATTCATAGTCCCATCCAACTGTTGAGCATGGTCTCTAGTCCCGTCAGACCAGGAAGCCTGGCCAAAGAACCTGGATAGCAGCAGAACCCATCACAAGCCCCCTCAGGCAGGGAGCCAAACCAGCAGCAGTGCCCAAACATTAAGCATGGCCTCTGGACTCACATAACCAGGGAGTCTGAACAGTGACTCGAGGCAGCTTCTGAGCCCAGCCTAGGGCCCTGCTTGATTGCTGAACACAGCCTGTGGCCTAGGCCAGGCAGGAAGTCCAACCAGTGACCCTGCCCAACAACTGAGCACAGTGTCTAGCCCCACCCAACAACAGGGCACGGTAGGAGGCCCCACTGCACCAGAGGTAAATTCACAGTCCACCTAGCGGCCCTGCTTGAACTTGGAGCCCAGCCAGCAGCACCCCCACATCAGAACACAGGAAGTGGCATTGCTGAACTAGAGATCCCGAAGCAAGCCCTGCCCACCTGCAGATGCTACCAGCTGGCCCATCCAGTACCCTAAGTTGATCTGACTGGTGATGGTCTTTCCCTGTAGAAGTGAACCTATCATGTCTGGAGGAGAAGCTTGCTTACTCAAATGCACAGATACCAATGCAAGGATACAAGGATCACTAAGAGTCAGGTGAATGTGACAGTACCAAAGGAAACTAATAAATACAGTCACTGGTAAAGGTACATATATATATTCAAAGTCAGACTCTCCAGTTTTGTAATGGTGGTACATAAATCACAGGGATAGTTTAAAAGTTGAAAAACAGACTATTAAAAACCACAATAATTTGGTTCTGGATACACAATATAAAAAAATGTAAATTGTAACATCAATAACCAAAAATCTGAGGAAGGGGAAAAGCAGAGGTATAAATTTCTGTGTGCTGTCAAAGTAAAGCGGTTATCAGCTCAAAATAGGATATTTTATGTAAGACTCACGGTAGCCACAGAAACAACCCTGTAGTAGATGCACAAGGATTACAGTACAGGGGCAAGCCCAGTGGCGTAGCAGTTAAGTTCACACTCTCTGCTTCGGTGGCCCGGGGTTCGCTGCTTTGGATCCTGGGTGCAGATCTATGCACTGCTTATCAAGCCACGCTCTGGTGGCATTCCACAGGGAAGAACTAGAGGGACTTACAAATAGGATATACAACTATGTACTGGGGCTCTGGAGGAGAACAAAAGGAGGAAGATTGGCAACAGATGCTAGCTCAGGGCCAATCTTCCTCACCAAAAAGCGTACCTTTAAAAAAATTTTTAATAAAGCAAAAACCCCAAATAATTCAATTTAAAAATGGGCAAAGGACCTGAATTGGCATTTTTCCAAAGAAGATATTCAAATTCTCAACAAATATCTGAAAAGGTGCTCAACATCACTAATCATCATAATAAAATCAAATAAGAAGAAAGTATTTAAAAAGAAGAAAATTGATTACAATGATTGCTTCTGGAAGATCATTAAGGTGGCTGATTACAAAATACATGTTAAGAAATCAATAGTGTGTTCATTCTTCATCAGTTAAATAATTATTGAGGACTTGTTGTGTGCCAAATATGCTGTTACTTAAGAGATAAAACAGTGAATCTGTCATAGTCCCTTCTACAAGGAGCTCATCTACAGCAGCCGTCCTCAGACAGAGCTGCGTCGCGATTACCTGAGGAGTCTTTTCCAAATATATATGCGTGAGCCATGTCAGACCTATTGAATCACAACATTCAAGGGTATGGTACAGGCCCCCTTATTTTAGAAGAAAAAGAAAAAGCCTTTGCAAGTAATTCTTGCGTGTGTAACTAACGTTTAACCAGCGCTCCTGAGTAATTACAACACAGCAATTACATACTATGATCAGCGAAACAGAGTAGAAGAGAGGGGCCTCGCCAAAACGTGAAAATCGTAGAAACTATTCTGAGGTATGCAAAAGAATCCTGAATAAGAGAAATATATAGTATTCCTGAATGGTAAAGCTCAATCATATAAAGATGCAAATCTTCTCAAAATTAGTGTACAAAGAGAAAAAGAATCATATGGTTTATATTTATGCTACAATATTTCATTAGAGCACATTCATTAAAATACCTTAAGGTTCTTTAATTTGTACTCAGCTTTCAACCCAGCCAGATTTACACTAAGTTTAGATTTGATTTTGAAAAATCTCATTTCATTTCTTTTCATTTTATTTTGTTTCATTTTGGGAAGGGTATGCTTTTGTTTTTAAGGATCAGATACTTTATGTGAATCTTCATATACAGGTAGACTGTAAGAAAATGTTAGGGACAACTTTAAGGGGGAAAAGTTTTAAACACAAAAATATGTAAAAAACTAGAGTATGAAATATTAAATTCGACCCAATGATAAGACTAAACATGAATTGACTCTGCCGTATTATAAAGAAATTAAAGATAATCTACCATTAACAAAGCTGCCCGGGGCTGAATAGATTGTATTATACAAATCTGTGGGCTAGGGAAACGTACAAAGGTAGACAAAATTTCTTCAAAAATGAACTCATTGGAGGTCTACTATACCAAGGAACTTGCATGTCAAAGTTTCAAAAGAAGAGAGAAGACAAGAGAGGTGACCTGCGCATTTGAATCTAATGTTCCCTTGATAAGAAATAGACAAATCTCAAGTTAGTTAGATTCTCTGAGGACACTGTCTCATTATTGATAGGACACAAAGGAAAAAAACAAAGAGATGCATAATATTTGAACATCATGATTAACAAAATTGACTCAACTGATAATTATAGAACACGCACACAGCAATGTCACACTAGGCATTATTTTCAAATTCACATTAAACATTTATCAAAGTTGGCCCTTTGTAGTGCTATAAAGTAAGGCTCTAATTTAAAAAGATTAAAATTATACAGAACATGCACTTTGACCATAAAGCTAAAAATCAGTAACAAAATGTTAATGAGAAGTTACTCATATTTTGAACTTAAGCAGTATAATTCTAAATAACTCAAGGTCAAGAAGAAATCACAATGAAAGTTATAAAATTTTTGAACTGAATAATAATAAAAATACTACATATTATATTTTGCCAGATCCAGTTATAAATCAGCTTAGAGGAAAATTTATACACAAACATATACATTATAAAATAATAAGGCTTAAAATCAATGATCTAAGCATGACTCTTAAGAAGATAGAAAAACAACAACAAAAGAATGAAGAAAGTCCAGAATAAAGATAGAGATAAAGATAAGAGAAGAAATTAAGAAAATAGAAAACAACAAAGATGACCTACATAGCCAGAAGATACACCACTAAAATTGATATTCCTGGCAAAAGAAATCAAGGAAAACAGAAAGAGGGCACAAATAGCCAATATTAGGAATTAACAAAAGGACACTACCAAAAACCACAAAAGCAAGAAGATGGAAATAAGTGAATATTCTGAAAAAACTTCACTTAAAATGTCCTGCTTGTTCCAGCAATACTTCAGTTACATGTGTAATTTGGACAAAATTTGGAAGTGATCTCACATAACTTCAGTTGAGTTAGGCAAATATTTATTACCTCTTATTATGTATCAGTACCTTGGCTAAGCCTGTGGGACACAAAGATGAAAGTGTCATGGCCTCGAACTCACAAACCAATGGGATAAATACTTCTGAATAATTTCACAACAATCTTAAGTGCCGTCATAGTAGTCAACCCAGAGTGACAAGGGAGTATGTCTAAGAATAGTCAACCCAAGTTTCAAGTTGCCAACTGGAGGAGGTAACAATTAAAGTGAGCCATGATGGACAAGACAAACTGGCAATGAAAAAGTCCTAGGCAAGGACAAGTGTGAGTCAACAACCATGTAGGCGTGACTCAACTTCATTTTGGGGGGATGTACTCATGTTTGATATTGGTAGGTTACATATTAAAACTTGTGGCTGAGAAAGAGGAGAGCTTAAAAGAAAAGGTTGTAAATATCAAGGATATGTCGATGAAGATCCTGAATAACTTTGTATTCCACGCTCAAGTAGGTTGACTCCATTCCAACAGGGGTGGGTTGCCCTGAGGAATTTAAGGGAATAACATTAGCAATTAAGGTTTTACTAAGATTCTTGCTTCTCAGAGTGTTATCTGCAAAACGTTACCAGCATCATGTGTGAGCTTGTAAATGCAGAAGCTCAGGCTCCATTCCAAATCTGTTCAACTCAAACCTGCACTTTAACAAGATCAGCAGGTGATTTCTACATACATTTAATTTTGAGAAATGCTGAATCAGATCATTCAAAAGGGCATATTCTGCTCATTGATGGAAGCAAGATTGAAGTGAGGAGAACAATTAGAAACGTAACTGCAATACTGTAGATACAAGTATATAAGATGTAAGATCATCTCACGCCTGTCAGAATGGCTGCCACCAAAGACAAGAGAGAACGAGTGCTGGCAGGATGTGGAGGAAACGGAATCCTTGTGCACTGTTGGCGGGAATGTAAACTGGTGCAGCCACTATGGAAATCAGTACGTATGTTCCTCAAAAACTTAAGAATAAAACTACTATATGGTCCAGCTAGTCCACTTCTGGATATTTATTTGAAGAAAACGAAATCACTCTTTCAAAAAGGTATCTGCACATGGGGCCAGTCTGGTGGTGTGGCAAAGTTCTCACGTTCCACGTTGGCGGCCCGGGGTTCGCCATCTCGGATCCCGGGTGCGGACAGGGCGCTGCTTGGCACACCACGCTGTGGTAGGTATCCCACGTATAAAGTAGAGCAAGATGGGCATGAATTTTAGCTCAGGGTCAGTCCTCCTCAGCAAAAAGAGGAGGATTGGCAACAGCTGTTAGCTCAGGGCTAATCTTCCTCAAACAAAAACAAAAAGGTATCTGCACCCCTATGTTCATTGCAGCATTATTTACAATAGCCAAGACATGAAAGCAACCTGAGTGTCCATCAGCGGATGAATAGAAAAAGATGTGGTGTATACATGCAATGGAGTATCATTTAGCTATAAAAAGAATGAAATTTTGCCATTGACAACATGTATGGTCCTTCAGGGCATTATGCTAAGTGAAATAAATCAGAGAAAAACAAACAAGGTATGATCTCACTTACACACAGAATTTTAAAAAACTAGCTCATTGATACAGAGAACAGACTGGTGGTTGCCACAGGTGGCAGTGGGGGGACGAGAAATTAGTGACGGTGGTCAAAAGGTACAAACTTTCTGATATAAAATAAGTCCTGGGGATGAAATGTACAGCATGGTGACTATACTTAGTAATACTGTATAAGATATTTGAAAGTTCTTAAGAGAGTGGATCTTAAAAGTTATCATCACAAGAAAAAGAATTTTGTAACTATGTGTGGTGACAGATGTTAACTAGACTTATCGTGGTGATCATTTCACAATACATGCAAATATGGAATCATTACGTTATACACCTGAAACTAATATGTTATATGTCAATTATACCTCAATTAAAAAATGATTGTAATAACATAGATACAAATCGAAAAGGATTTGATAAATCATGGAAAATAAGTAGGAAAGAAAATGTCAAATAATTTAAAGGGAAAATGAGATTTACGTCTGTTAGGTTAAATTTGAGGATTAAAGGAGGGTGGAAAGTCAAAAGTTTTGCCCAGTCTGACAGCTTGAGTGAAAAGAAAGATGCTGATTATACTGAAAGGAGCAGGGGTAGGAGATACCTCTGCATGCAGGAAAGAAGCCTGAGTAATATTATGCTAAAAAAAAACAATGAAAATGCAAAAAGGCTTTGTAAACTATAAACTACTGATTTTATGGTGTTTTGCACTTTACAAAGCTCTTCTTTATTTATGCAATTTTTAAACTATTGAATCACAGTATTAACTTGAATATACCTCTTTAAGGGAGATTTAAATTTTATAAAATAATAGTTATTTTCTTTGAAATATAAGATTACTATCAAATCATGAATTTGGAGTTAGGGTAACATAATTTATGTTCACAGATTCTTGAATTATATTCTCTTATGCCCTGTACTTGTGAATACTGCTCAAGAAATATCTGATATAGTTCAAGAATTTTTTGTTAGTATTAAAACATTTATAGGAGGAATTGCCTGAGTTTCCATCTTTTATAATTCTACTCTTGGGAGCTATTCTGCCAGCCATGCCCATATAAGCCATCCTTCAGCAAATCTTCATTTCACCGTTGTCTAATGCATCCACACTACGCTTGCTGGTAATGGCATTTTTGTTTGTTTAACCGAGGCAGACTGAAAGATCCAGCAGAAAATGTACAGAACATTATTACTATAATGTTGGTGAAAGTCCGAAATAGCTGCATGTTATCAGGTTTGCTCGACATGTCTGAATTATGGACTTTGCCACCGAAATGGAGAAAGAGAGAGAGAGAGAGATAGAGAGAGAGAGAGATAATCAAATTGTAGTTATTTGACTCCATTAGGAAAATTATTGAACTGGCTGTTTCACATGCAATGGAAAAGGAAGGGTTAAATACCTATTGAGACACAGATAAGTAAGTTACTTTCTGTGAACATGAAGTCGTAATCATTCATCAATGATGAATAACAGAATAAAGTTGCCTTGCTAAATCGGAGAGCATGTTAGTACTATTTTTTTCTATATGCCAGAAACATTGCCCTGCTAATTTTTTCTTCTTACTCTATAAAATTTGTATTGTTTTGAATTGGTATTGAATTATATTTGATATTAAATTACATTATCATATATATTGTGTTACCCTATGTTACTGCATCTGTGTTACAAAGAACAGTTTTTCCAACTTGAAGTCTAAAATAAGATTTGACACGTCCATTTATGTTGAAATCCACCTCTGCAAAACATACACTGATTGCGCACTTATGGTATAAAGCATTCTTCTAGGTATGTTATAACCTATATGTAAGAACAGGAATATAAAGATGAACATGATATAAATTCCACTGTAAATGTTGAAAATCTAATATGGCCAAATGAGCAGTGGTAATAGGCAACCAATAATATGCTGAAGGAGAATAAGCTGAAAACAAAACACAAAACAAAACACAGCTCAGCTCCCATAGTAGAATACATTCTGAAGCCTCCTACTAAGAATTTGACATTTGTACAAAATAACATTTCTGTTCTTATTGGCTTCTATTTTTCTTCAATAATAATATTTTGAAGTCTGTGCAAGTGAGTTGAATAAAGCAATGAGTTGGAGATCGTTTATACAGATAATCCAAAGCCTAAATCCATTCATAAGGAGAGTCAAGGAAAAAGAATCATATAATTTCTGGTTTAGCATTGGGTGGCTTATATGCTATTTCCACAAATATAGACATGAATGTTGTATTTTTACGTAGGTAAACTTTCTGTATGGTCTCCTTTATGTAGCTACTGGCACCACTGCAAATTTGTGAACAGTTTAAGGTAGGCCAGTGAAGGGTATTTTTTGTTTTTAATTGGCTTTAACATCTCATGTAATAATAACGTGAATGGAAGGAAGTTTCCAAAAGCCTATGCAGTCTGATGGAAGTTGCCAAAGGTAGAATGTCATTTATTGGGACATTTCTTTTCCTTCTCTGTTATTCCTCAAAGGGAATGGGCTACTGAGATTCCATTCAAATTATATTCATTAAAACAAAAAGTATAGTCTATCAGGTTATTCAACTATTCATCTGGTTCACATAGATACAAATGTACCTTAAACTTTCTAATAAGGGTAAGTCTATTTTAAATAATTCTAGCTCATTTTTAGTAATCATATATTTTAATCATCTGGATTTTCTGTTGTTTGCCTTTTACAACTTAAAAAATAAAAAACAAGGACAGAAAACCAATTTTCCAATCAAGAAGTCAGAAGAATGAATAAATCAAAGTTGTTTTCCTGGGTTTTATTACTTCTTAGAAATAACCTTGTTCGTGATTTCTGTTTCTGCTTTAACATATAGAAACCAAATCAGAGGTGATATTTCTTTGTGATGCTTTGTATTATTTATTTACCACTTAAATGTTTCTCTTCCCAAAAGTAGTAGCCTTCAATTTAAAATCCATGCAGATTCTATTACCAAAAGTGATACATAGACTCTATCTACATGTGGCAAAATTGGTTGAAATGTAGTCTGCCATGAAGCTGCTTGACAGTACAAAGGAAAAAAACCAATAAATGTTTGTCCAACTGAAATCTCCAGACCCATTCTTTGTATTTTCATACTTTCTTTTTCACATTTTTAAAACACAGAGCATAAGTAAATAAAATAAATGAATATTTTAAATAATAATCTCACTTCAAAGTCATAATTTGCTGCAGGTTCCCCATTCGAATTTTGCATTGGCTTCCTTAGTGAGACAAATTGTGTATGCCTTTGTCTCCAGGAGGAAGTTATCTAACTTAGTTTCCTAAAACTTTGCAATTTTTACTAAAGAATAAAGAAGAATTTGTTTCGTACAAAACAATATGAGTTTCATGCTCCGTCAGTAGGTGAATGGATAAATAAACCGTGGTGCATTCAGATAATGGAATATTATTCTGTGCTAAAAAGAAATGAGCTATCAAGTCATAAAAAGACATGGAGGAAACTTAAATGCACATTACAAGGTGAAAGCAGCCAATCTGAAAGGGCTATTCGTATGATTCCAATTCTTTGACATTCTGAAAAAGGCAAAACTATGGAGATGGTAAAAATATCAGTGATTGTCAGAGGCTAGGGGAAAGAGAGGGACTAACAGATGAAACACAAAGGATTTTCAGTGAAACTATTCTGTATAATCCTATAATGGTGGATACATGTCATTATATATTATCCAAAGCCATTGAATGTACACCAGCAAGAGTAAACCCAAAAGTAAACTATGGACTCTGGATGATAATGACCTGTCAAAGCTGGTTCATCAATTGTAACAAACGTACCACTCTGGTGAAGGATGTTGATAATGGGGGAAGCTATGCACGTGTGGGGAAAGGAGTACACAGGAAATCTATATCTTCTGCTCAGTTTTGCTGTGAACCTAAAAGTGCTGTAAAAAAGACAGTCTACTAAAAATAAAAATCAAATGAAATCAAATGGGAAAACTTATTAAACCAATGAGGGAACATAGTGTATCTTGTGAGTCTTTCCATCAGTTACACACTTAGGCTAAAATGACCCAGTGTCAGAGACGCTGTAGCAGCAGACGGGTTTCAGTGGAGTGGGGTGTGGGGTCTACATAAAGACCCTTGACTCAATAAAAAAGTAAAATCAAAGCAGTGTTTGGGTCCAAACAGAATATGGAAAAGGGGGAACAGGTGAAATTTTGATGTCCAAATGGTTGCTGATGTTTTGGTGCACAAACAGCTTTGTGTCATGAAACAGGAAACAGATCTTATCAACAAGTAATGTATGGAAAAGTGAGGAAAATTGTGAGAATAATAAATAAAAACCTACTGGTAACAGCTTTGGAAAAAGTAAAACCATCAAGCAAGGAGGATGGAGACTCATTAGAGAGCTTGTGGCCTCTATTTATAACAAAATCTGGCTCGCATTGTCATCTTGATGCTTTTTGGGGGACTTGGAGAAAATCTCATTCAATCGTGATATCACTCAACTAAACTTTGGTTATGAGCGCTGACCCACAATTCGGTGAAGTCTTTGGCATTCAATCCATTAACAACCTGAATATAGTATCTTCTTCTAAAGTTCAGTAAAAACCAGTGAACGATAAATATAAACAGGAGACATTATTCCTTCTCCCACAGTAACATGGAACGCAGCACTGAGGTGATGGAAATGATAAGGACAACAGCTTAGCAGAACTGATTATATGATAGTCAAAATGGAGTTTCCCCCAATGGGCCACTAACTCAAGACTTGGTAGTAATTCAGGGACCCCTCCAATTTATTTGCCTTTCTTATTCTTTTAAGGTGATTTTGATGTATACCCAAGGTCAAGAACCACTGCCTAACCCCTTTGTTCATCACTCATTTTCTGGCCCCCTTGCTGCTTAAAGTGTGGCCTGTGGACCAATAGCACAGACATCACCTGAGAACTTGTTGGAAATGCAGAATCTCAGGCTGTACTCCAGACTGTGTTTGCCTTTCTTTGTCCTCCTACTGAGAGGATAAGAGAGCATCCAGATCTCAGTGCCAGATTTATTTATTACCTCCCATTGGAATTATGACTGGTAAAAAAAAAAAAAAAAATCAACACAGAAAGAGTACATAGAAAGAAAAGAGAATTTCTCAGCTTAACGTTAATATTGGGAAAGAGATTAAATTTGTAAGAAAATTAATGGAGTTCCTACAAAAGACTTGGTAGTCCAATATTATCATTAAAGTGGGAAAGGGAAGAAATTAACTACTTCATCTGTCATTACTCCTTAAGGACACTACCCAGATATTGATCCGAGTGTTAAAAAGCCTAAAACGTGCAAATCAGAAGAAGAATCAGAAAAGACTATAATAAAACATGGTACAAATTCACTTCATTCATAAAGTAATAGACGTGCATAATGGAAGGCCAGGAGCTTTGACTGTGTCGCTAGCAGAAAATCCAAGGTTGCATGCCCCTTGTGGAGTTGAGTGAGGTGAAGTTAGGAAAACTTGTACGCAGGATTGTAGGGAAGGGAACTACATCACTGTTACCTCTACCAATGACCCTGAGGGAACACTAGAGGGAGCCAGTGATACCGAATGGTTATGGAGACAGAGGTACAGGCCACTGGAGAAGGATAAAATGAGAAGCAGGAAACAAGAAGGTAAGTACATTCCTGGATGTGTGAGTGATAGATACGTCAATAATCAGCTTGAGGTCAAATAAGAGAAAGCCTATCTCTGTCTAAAACTTACTAGAATTACTAAATGAGAAATATTAGAATTTCCTCAACCACCTTCTGTGGTAAATGCTTTTAATAAAATAGAACTCACAGAAGGCAGTAGGAAATTAAACTTTTGTTAAAGAAATAAAGAAAGCAGGGGTATTAATACCAACCAACTGTCTATGGTCCAGTGTGAAACTCTAGTTAGGTTCATGGAGTTAAAAGGTAAAACATTAAGACTGTTGAATTCTTGAAAAAAAAAGGTGGCAATAGAATGAATCTCTGAAATGAAGAGAAAAAAAAACTGAATCAGTCTATATACAGAAAAGATATCAAAATAAGTCAGACAAAGAAAGACAAATACCAAATTATTTACTCATATGTGGAAGATAAACAAACACATAAATAAGGAGAATAGATTAGTGGTGCCCAGAGGAGAAAGGGGTGAGAGACAGCAAAAGGCGAAAAGGACACATGTATATGGTGATGGATAAAAGCTGGACTGTTGGTGGCGAACACGATTCAGTCTATAGGGAAACTGAAATATAGTGATGTACACCTGAAATGTATACAATGTTGTAAGCCAATATGACTGCAATAAGATAACTTTTAAAGAATCGAACTTCATTATTATAACACAATGCATGGCTTCAGGTACTTGATGTTTTAAATATGCCAATTCTCCCCAAATCAATCTATAGCAATGCCAAGCAAAATCCCAAATAACATTTATTTTCATGAAAATTGTAAAGATGGTTATAAATCTATATGGAAACATGAAGGGTCAAGAATACATAAAGCAAAAATGAAGAACAAACCAACAAGACTTATACTACTTATTTATGGCAATCTATTAAAAAGCTATATTTGTAAAACAGGATGGGATTGGCACAAGAAAAGACAGATAGGACAATGGGGAAAAAAAAGAGCTGGAATCAGAATCAACCAACTTACAACAAAGAAGACACTACAGGGCAGTGGAAACAATGATCTTTAAAAGAAATGTTGCTGGATTCGATTTGCATGTGGACAGATTACCTATCTCATGCCATACACAAAAATCAATCTCACATGGATTGCAATCTAAAGAATCACATTTTAAATTAAAAAAGTAAAATAAAGTTTAAATAAATTTTAAAATTTACTAAAAAAAACAGTAAAATAAAAAGTAAAACAAAATTTTAAGAAGAAAACGGAAAAACATCTTTCTGACCCTTGGGTAAGAAAAGATTTCTAAAACAGGGAGCTAATTGTAAAGGAAAACAGTAACAGATTCGAAAATATGAAAATTAAGAGCTTTCATTCATTAAAAATCAACCTGAAAGGATAAATAGTTAACCCACAAAGTGAGACAAAATATTTGAAACACATTTATCTGACAAAGGGCTTAAGACCAGAATACATAGAGCACTATAAATCAATAAGAAAAGGATAAGCAAACCAAAAGGAAAACATGGGCAAAATACTCGGACAAGTACCAAAAGGGGTATCCAAATGGCTAATAAATATATGAAAAGACGCTCAACATCATTATTCCGAGAAATGCAAATTGAACCACAATGTGTTACTACTACACTACATCAAAGACGACAGAAGAAAGCAAGTGCTGGAAAGGATATGGCAGAGTTGGAACTCTCTCACAGTACTCATGGGAGCACAAATTTGTGCAATCACTTTGAAATGCTGCTGATAGAATTTCCTGTATGTAGCTGAACATAAGCATATTCTATGAGCTAGTAATTCTAGTCCTAAGCATATAACCAAGAGAAATTCATGCATATGTTCATGGAAAAAGAAATACTACAATGTTCATAGTCGTATTATTCAGAAACCACAAATGAGCTAAACAATGGAATGGTCACATAAATTGCAGTATTTTCTCACAATGGAATTGTATGTGGAAATGAGAATGAACAATGCAACTATACACAAAAATATGGATAATTCACAAACAATAACTGTTAAAGAAGTTATATAGAAAAGAGTTCATATTACTTTACCCTACATATATAAATTTCCAACATAAGCAAACTTATCTACACAGTTAGAAGACAGGAAAGTGGCATTACTATTGCAATAGTGACTGGAGGTAGACAAAGTGGGATTCTGGGATGCCGGTGGTGTTCTGTTTCTTGATCTGGATTTTGATTTTCTTGAATATGTTCACTTTGTGGAAAATAAGGTGTTTTAGCAACAGGCTGGAACAAGAAAGGGCTAAACCGGATCATCGGGAACTTCTAATTACAGGTGGTGAGAATCCACCTGCAAGGACTAGACACCGGGGCAGGACACCAATCGGCAGAAATACTGGAGGGTGAGAGCAAGGGCAGAATGAATTAGACAGGAGGGCAAGGAAGAACCTCAGTCACAGAGGAACGTTGGAACTTGGACATAGGGGAGAAAACCAGAGTCAGTAAACACATCAGGGATACTGTGGAAGGGGAACTGTCAACTCTGTTAGATCCACAATTGGTGGCGATGTCAATTACTCCTAATTCCTAACGTGCACATGCAGGCAGAATGTGTATACTCTTCTTAGCTGAATACAGGTAAGAGTTCCTCAGGCTTGTTTTGATAAAAGAGTATCTTTCTCCTGAAACCACGGCAACACTGGAGCCAAGAAAGTAAACTCAAAAGGAATAAGCCAGAGGAGGGCATAAAACAAGTTTTCAAAGTACAGAGGACTCAGCCAGTGTCAAAAGTCCAGGCAAACAAGAATGTAGATCAGATGACCAAGAAACCCCGCTGGACGTAGGACCCAGACAAATACTTGGATTGGGTACTGACCAGAGCTGGCTTTCCAGGTTGTTCTCCATTTGCATATAGAACATTGGCTACACTTAACGATGTGAGAAGAGAGTGGGCAGCCTCTATAACAGCGTTTCTCAAACACTTGGCTTCAGGACCCTCTTACGCTCTTAAAAGATATTGAGGATTCCAAAGAGCTTTGGTTTATACAAACTATGCCTATAATTAACTGTATTAGAAAGTAAAAACTATTATTTCATTTAAAAATTAACATTAATAAAGCCATCACATTTTAACATAAATTATACATTTTATAAAAAAATATCTGTACTTCTCCAAACAACAAAAAAATTAGAGTGAAGAGCAGCATTGTTTATGTTTAACAATTCTCCTTAATGTCTCTTTTAACAGATGCAGCTGATTTTTCATACCTGTTTCTGCATTCCCTCTGTTGCAATACCAAATTACATAACTTCTGGAAAACTCCACTGTTCACTGATGAGAAAATGAGAGTTAAAGAAAAAATCCTCCTGAGTATTATTGTGAAAATTCTTTTGACATTGCAGACTCCCTGAATGGGTCTCAGGGAGCCCCAAAATTCCTCAGACAGTGCTTTAGGAATCACCATTCACTGAATGCCAATTTCAGCCTAGAGCTCAGGGTATGACTGATCCTATAGGAGTAAGTTGCCTGAACCCACATTCAACTACCACAGCACGGAGCTTAGTATTTTTGAAAAAATACAAAAGTCAATTCTCAGAATAATGTGTCAGGGAAAAGCACATTCATGGATTGGCTATAAATGGCAGATAAATTTGCCATAGAAATGAGGTGAATCTTTCAAAACAGTCTCAGCTGTCATCTTTATTGATGCTTCACAAAATCTTTGGCTAAAATAGAAGAGGATTTATAAGGACATTGATGGGAAATACTTAGAAGAGAAGAATGTAGGAAATTAAAGGTGATCTTTTATATAAGGATAATGGAAATTTAAGTGAACCATGGGACATGTGAGGGGAGCATTTTTGGGGTAGAGTTGATCACAAAGAAATTATATTAAATATGCTTTAGGCAAAACTATTACATGTTTCTGCATACATGTATATATGTATAGACAAACTTACAATGCTGTCGGAAATGGTTTGTGCCAAGTTAGTGAACTGAGGACTGCATGTTCGATCAGTAAGTTATTCTGCAGTAGTGACTTACAGAAGGAGGTTGTACAACATTTATGATTTGTGTGATCACAGAGATGAGAGAGGCCAAAACAAACAAAAAAAGAAAAAGCTGAAGTTCAACCAAACTGCATAATACACCGTCCATAAGTCTCAATTTTGATCTTTTAAAGCAGAGAAAGAATAAGATTATAAGAGGATGTTTGAGTTGCCAATAAAGAACATTTGATGACTTTCAGACCTATCAGGATTCTAAATAAAATAGTCATGGGGAGAATGAATAAACTGGGTGGTGATGAATCCCTGTCTTCGCGCTGGTTGTATCTGACACCATCACTGCATAGACAAGTCTCTGGAAAGCCCATTCTCCATATGGGTTTGGTGCATCCATTTGACAATTGCATGAACACTCAGCTTTTATCACTATTCCCTTGATCTTTGGTGGTACCAAAGGAAGATGGAGGTGACATGAAAAATTAAGGTGAAAATGAGAGTGAAAGAGGCAAATAAGTATCTTATTAGTAAGATATTAATGCTAATATTAATAGAATCAACAGAGACAACTATCTGAACTCTCCACGACTGGAGGGAGTGCTTCTTAGGCTAAAATCAAGAATCAGAGGGACTAGTCAGTTTCTCAATAGGCAGAAGTTTGCAAATACCAGAAAATAATGCAGGACCTTTCTGAAATTTAATTCTCATAACATTTTAAAATTAAAGTGTAGATTTAAATATTTTCTTGCTGAAATAACATGAATAATGCCACATTGCAAATATGTATGACCTCATTCATTTGAAAAGAAAAGAAATAATCTAACATGAATCTGACCCAGAGTGCCTTGGAAAAAAATCAAGAATTCCTTGACACAAGCTAACCCTTGCTTGGCAACATGAGCTATAGGCAATCTGATCTGACGTCCGTCTATGAACCTCTGTGAATCAGATTACCCACTTCTATTATCATCAAAATGAAAAGCTAAAAAGCTCAAATGGATATTAAAGATGACATGAGCTTTGCCGTGTCAAACTCAAATCCAAAATACCGCCTTCTTATTGAAGTCAAATACCAGCAACTTACTCATTTAAATATACTTTTAAGCAGAATTAATTTCCCTCTTTTGGGTTTTACCTGCCCAATTTGCATTTATGTCTTTTTTTAAAGGAAGCCATTATTTTCATCTCAGACTTGGAGTATGGCAATATTTTTTTAAATTGGCTTTTATTTTTTACTAAGGAAATCTATTTCCAATACAAACCAAAGCAAATGGCATGAGAATATTGTGTGTGTTTACGTACATCAGATTTGCAGAGGGGGAAAGTAGTGGGCAGGTCCACAACTTATCAGCTTTTCAAAATTGCATGTAAAACATAAAAAATTAAGAAGCAAAAGCTGAGTGTTATATTTTCCTTATTTGATTAACATAATAAATGAAAAATTATTGCTGAAAAATATTTTACTCACCTTATGAGATTTTGGATATGTGATGTTTAAACTTAATCATCAATTTTCAAGGTTTAATTCAGGATGCTATCTTACTTGGAAGAAATGTAAGAGTAAGACGGAGCTAATTACACATATCAATCTATAATGGGATGGTCTTTAAAAAACTGTGGATACCTTGAACATTTAACCACTTATTGTCTTATGCCGCATGATACTGTATTTTAACAAATGTTATTACTGTGGTAGATCACAAATTATTAGAATGTTTTACAATTACTTAAATATCTATTTGTTTCTTTGTGTTCAACAAGCCTTGGTAGAGATTATAATAATATCCTAAGACAAATAACCTGCTTGGAGAAATAATATGGTACATGAAGCAACTAGAAAACAATGTAAACTAGAGCCCAGCTAGGTATACAATGTAGGTGGGTTTAGGAATTCAGAGAAGAAAAAATAGTAACAGACAAATCAACGGGTAAGACTTTATGGAGGAAATGGATACGGTATTGGACATAAAGCAAAGGCAGCATTTGGCTTATCTGAGCAAAAGCGTAAGCAATAGCAACAACGGATCAGAACATCAGTGGGCACACACAGTGAAGCTGGCCTTCCTGAAGAGTGCTGGGCAAGGAGCAGTCAATCAAGTGAGACTGAGTGGGAACTAGGGGATAGGAATTTTGAATAAAGACACCAAATGAAAGCGATGTTTTTAAAATATCCACCAGAAAGCAGTTTGAAAGTAGCAAGAGTGTGGTGGTGTTAAATATAAGTTTATTCAAGTTACATAAATGCCAAGTTATCGAGGCCTGACTAAGATGATATTAATAGCATAAAGGAAGAAACACATATGAAAGATGTGAAGGGAGAACCTACTAGATAATTTACTGCATATAAGAAGTTAAACTATCTTCCCAATAGTTTCTTAGTGTTATTATAATAATACAGTTATTATTGGCTAATTTTGAGCACTGCCGTATTATATGAATAATTTCTGTATTCCTTTCCACTTGGTTTGCCAATTCAAGATCAGTTACATGATATGTAAGAAATATAGAATACACATATGAAAGGATTTTTTTACTTTTGTTATTTCTCCATACCCAGAGTATTCATGTCAAATTCAAAAGTGTTTTGGAAATGGTCAGTTTACATGTTGTAAGAAATATTGTCTAGGTTTAAAGATAAATTTTTGTGATGTTTTCCCTGCAAAACTAATTCCTAAACTATTCCAAATATGATTTGCTCAAATTGTTTGATTTAGATTCCTATCTAACAGAAAAGTTAATGCGACACCTTGAATTTTACAACAATTTTTCAGTGAAATTAATAATCTTCTATAACCTATTGTGTTCAATCCAGTGGTAGAAAATTGTTCTGTGTAGAACAAAATAAATAGACGCTCAGTTAATGCAAAGACTATGAGGCAAAGAAAGAAAAGACTATATCTAATTTTATCAAACAAAATTCTTTACTTAAAATGAAATCCTTGACTTAAATGCCGCAACTTATTTCCTCACAATGTTCAGAAACAGATACTACAATTGACGGCTACAGAAGTGTTCAAGAAACAGGACGGTATCTGCGAAAGGCGATCGCTTTGCTTCAGCAGTGAAAATCTATCAGTGTCTTTACTAAGGTTTCAATTTTCTTTTCAGCCTCTGCAATTTTAAGTAATTAATTTTCCAATATAGTTTTAGAAAGTGTAACTCTTGGACCAAGAAATAGAGAAATAGGTAAAATCATTCTTTATCAAACATACTGCTTTATTTTGACATATGCATCTGGAAGCATACACCATCATGTGGAGGAGTCCTTTCTGTTTCTGATTTAGGAGGCCAGCTTTATGATCTGAAAAGCCTCAAACCCTATAGCAATCATTCTAATGAAAATAGGACTTGAAGCTATGAGGAAAAAAAAAATTACATACACGTCTGCTTTAGGGTTATGATTACAGCTATAAGCAAAAATAGCTACCTTGAAGCATCAATAAATGTAAGCACTAAGCCATGTGTTCAGGGTCTGAAAGAAATCAACAGGTACCTAATGATGGCCTGTATAGACACAGGGTTATTATTTTTTCTCTAAGTAGACACTGCTGTTTCTTTATCTATTAATACGAAAAACTTCAAAAGAAGATAAATCTATAAATGTAGTGAAAATGTGGGCCAAATATTTATAAATTGATATATCTGATGTTCAGCACTAAGAGTATAAGATAGAAATTAAAAGAGAATCTGAAGTCGGCTTCTTTTCTCTGTGGTTCCACAATTTATTGTATAAATTTAGGCAACTTACATGACCCGGGCTTCGTTGTTCTCATCCGTGAAATAAGGATAACATATATAGTATTCTTATAAGGATGGAATGTGTATATTTCTTAAGGCTCTTAGAAAAGGACTTCCTGGCACTTACTGGTGATAGTGGTAATAATTGTAATTATTATTATTATTTACTTACTAATATTTCTGACACAGCCAAGCATAGCTTTGGTTAATTGGAGCAGGACAAGGTACATGGAAGAAGATTCAGATCTGAAACTAGATCTGTCTGTCAAGGTAGGAAAAGAACTGAGAGGATGGACTCGGGACAAATGGGAATAAATTCCAGTCTTCCAGTCTTGCCCTTAGAGCTTGGCATCTGGTGGGTAAAGTCACAGAAAAATGAGGATTCGCTGGTTCCACAATATCCGTTCAGTGAGTGGAGATCTGAATAGGCAAGCAGAGGCAAACTGAGAGCGAATCCAGGTGTAGGCCATAGTTTGGAAGCTGATCTTAAACCGGAGTTTAATCCTCAAGTCAGTGGATAAACCTTAAATTCTCTAGAGTCCAAAGTACCCTTCAAATTCTCACAGCAGGGCAATACCTTGCAGACCACACATCATCTCCCAACAGAACAAGTGCAATGCATTCAATTTCTCCTCTTCATTTGAGCATATGACAAAGCAGTTCAGTGGAATTTGAGGCCAAAGTGGCAATGGATATATAAAATTAAAATCAAACTCAGTGTGGTTAGGAGTATAAGAAACACATGGGAGTTGAAACACACCCAGGTAGCGACAATTCACCTCTCTCTTTTTTCATCTAAGTCATATGAAAATACTTCAATTGATAAATTTTGAAACTGTTTCTCTCTCTCTTTCTCTATATATAAACACACACACATATGACATTATAACCCTGGGGTGCTCATTTGCATAACCATCTTTACTTCTATGTTTCTTCATTTTACCTGCTTGGTTATGCTTCAATTTGCTTATCCCTCCTTCTCTTCATGTTACTACTTTGGAAATGCTCGGATCTACTTAAATATAACATTCCACTTCCTCCCAAATGCATCAGAGTAGCTAAACACAGCTGGAGTAAAATCCACAACCAAGCTGAACGTGTCGGCCTTGGACATGTGCAGCTCAGATCTTCCTTCAAGAGAATCTGCTGCAAGGAGCACAGTTAGCTGGAAGTTTCCACCTGAGGCACCTACAGATTCTCTACCATGCTCTCAGCAAGGCTGAGCTCCCCTCGGCTCCCAGTCAGTAATTGGGTATGACAAGACTATTAGAGCTGTGCCATGTCTGTCCGTGTGGGACCCTCCAAAACAGTCAGCCTTTGCTGGGGAACTCACATTGCCCTGGCCAAGACATTCTTAGATCTGCACTGTAGTCTGAGCTCTCTTACCCAGTTTTCCTGTCTTTCCTCTCGCTTCGCAGGTGTCAGACCCGCATCACAGTCTGAAGACTCTTCTCCCCTATGCCTAACCCTCTCTCCGTACCCTTCACATGCCTTTCCCGCAATAAGTCTCTTGCACATCTAATCCCAACTTGGCATCTGCTTCTTGAAGGACCTGCACGGACTAACTTTAAATTCTTGACTACATATCTCAAGCAGAATCTCTGTTCTTTATTTAAATCCTATCACATTTTCTTAGTCAATTCAGTTATCTACCTTTCTGGATAAATAGTATACTCATTTTCCTCCCTCCTCAAATTAACAAAACCTCTCCCCCCACTGCCCCACCCCAGGGACATTCCCCACTTTCAGGTGTTCACCTTGTAACTATTTCACTGACAAGACAGAAGCATTCAGAGGCACCCAATGCCACATCCACCTACCCACCCACGTCAGTCTCATATACTCTGCCTTCTCTGCTGCTGTTGCTGTGCATCAGAATTCCCACCCAGGCTAATCCCTCCAATTATGCTTTGGAGTCCATCTTATCTCACTTATGCATGATATTGTTCTCCTGACCTTCTACATTATCAGGTTTTTCTCCCTCTTACACAATTTTCATCAAAATCAAACATGCTGTATTTGTACCTAATAAAAGACCCTCTTGACCTCCACATCCCCCTCCAGCTACCATCTGTACTCAAGTCCATCCTCCTATTCTCTTCTGAACCCAGTCATTTACATCATTAATATAATGTCATTTATCTCATTTGCTCTTGCCAGTATCACCAGGAACATCTACCTTAACAAATTTGTGGGTCAATTCTCAAACTTCACCTAATGTGAACAATCAGCAACGTTTGGCAAGTTGGTCACTTCCTCCTTCTTGAATGATTGCCTTCATATTTATTCTGGACACCACGTTTATTTGGTTCTGTTATTACACAGACTACTTTCAGCCTCTTCTGCAGGTATTTACACATTTTCCACAGTTATACCTATTAGAATGCTTCATGACTTCATCCTTGTAATTTTTTTTCTAACTACATTTTGTAATGTCTTCCATTCCCATAGCTTTAAATATTATCTTTAATTTGATGATTCTCAAGTTTTGAAATCCAGCCCCCACCTCTTCCCATCCTCAGACTTGTACATCCAACTGCCTCCTCAACATCTCCACTTAGTCATCAGTTGTCTCTCCAATACATAACACATCTAAATGTAAATTCCTGATGCCCCCAAACATGCTTCTTTCTCAGTTTTCATCATTTCAATTAAGATCAACACTTTTCTTCTAGTTACTTAGACCAGAAATCTTAACATACTTTGCAAGTATCATTCAAAACGAAGATGCTATTTGCTCTATCCTTTTCCTATTAGTTCTGATGCCAAAATACATCTTGCCTGAGACTTCTTACCACATCCATTCACTGCTACTATTCTGATCCTCACCACCATCTTTTTTTTTTCTAGATTATTGCAATACATGCCTAATATTCTCTGCTTCCACCCTTATCCTTTAAACTTATGTACACTGAGAAAGTCAAAGCAAAGAATAAGACCATATCACTCCTTTTTCCAAAAACCCTCCAGGATTCCATCTCATTCAGAGGAGAATTTAAAGGTGTTAACATGAACTACAAATCCCTAAAAATCTGTTTTCAGTTCTTTCCCTACCTCTGTGCTGTCATCTGTTGGCTAACTCTCTGCCTTGTTTACTCCACATCAGCCACATTGACCTCCTTGCCCTTCCTCCATTAATTCCTGCCTCTACAACATGGAATTCTGTTTGGAAGGACCTTCCTCCACATATCTGTATAATTTACCCCAGATATTTCTAAGTAATTTACTTACTTTCTTCACTTCTCTGTTCAATTGTCCCCCTACCAGAGAAGCCTTCCTTGAAAACAACGTATGGACTAGCTCAAATCCCACCCTGTCACGCTCTAGTCCCGAGATGTTTTTTTCATAGCACTAAGCACAAATTGACAATCCTTATACCGCAATACACAGACACTCACCACACATAAGTGTAAGTTCCCTTACAGAGGGAATTTTATAATATTCTGTACTATATATTATGAATTATGTTGATGGTATACAGAGCAGTGAATGTTTATTGAAGGAATAAATGCGTAAAATCAATAATAGGACAAGCACAGAGAAGGAAGCAGGGAGATCTAGTTATCAAAACCGGAGTAGAAAGATAACCTGGTTAGTAGGATATGATTAATAACTAACCTGGTCATTCCAATTAGAAATATAGTTATTATAACTAGCACATAAGATTTTTACAATTAGGTTACTAGAAACAAAGTTAATTGTGCAGAAAAGGGTTAACATAGCTAGCCTGAGACTGCTATCCTTAGAAAGTTCTACTTTCAAGGTTAACCCTTGTCTGGTCTCTGAGAACTTGGATTTCAAGTGTGTTCCTACTATTCCCTAAATGATGAGGATGGTATGTTGTATCTACAGAGTTTGTGTGAACAACATGCTTTATACTAAATCTGCTTTCCTTTTGGAAATCTGGACTGCTGGTGAGTGCTAGGCAGAAGGTGCCTATGTGACCAGCTCCTAAGAAAAACCTTGCCCACTGAGTCTCTAATCAGCTTCCCTCAACAAAACATTTGCACACATGTTGTTACATTTTCAAAGTGGGGAAGAGTTTGCTCCATGTGACATCTCACGAGAGGGAGAGAGCATAAGGAAATCTGCAGATGGATTTCTCCAGACTCTATTTATGTCTTTTTCTCTTATGATCCAGCTGTATATCCTTATACATCTGTGTAATGAATCCTACTCAGGAGTAAAACCATACTTTAAGTCATATGATTATTCTAGGAAAACTTTTAATGTGGGGATGGTGTTGGAGACTCCAAAACATAATAGTAAAATACCTCCACTATAGTAAAATACTCCACTGTGTCAGATTTTAAGCTGCCAGGTCTTAAATCTCCTGCAAATTTAACAATTGGTTCTTGTAAAGCCAGTAAGATGTGGCTCTAGCACACCATAGGGAAACCAAAGACCAACACAGTGGGAATGCAACCTTAAGTCCAGACTTGGTAAAGAGATTCCCATTTCTTGCGTTGCTAAGACAGCTAAAAACCTAGTGTTGTTTTATGTGGACAGAGTGCTCAGAAGAGCCACCCAAATATCTTACATCCAAAAGGGGCAAATCAGTGAATGAAACTTTGCATAAACCTTCACTTAAATTTGAAGCAAATATTTCATGTTCTGTTCCAGTTCCTCATCAATTTTATTGACAACCTTAGAGAAGAAAATACATATACATTCCTCTAATTAATTGGCCAAATATGAAAAGAAAAAGCATTTATATATGCTAGAGAAATAATATAGCAGTTGAATCTACAGTCGACTGCTAAAACTTATGAATGGTATGCAAACTTAAGCTGTCCCACTTGAGATCTCATTGGGAAATGAATATAAAAGAGCAATCAATACTTTTAATTTTTGTTGGAAAAATGGAGAGTGATACATGAAGCAGGACTTATTCTCTCTTTCAGTCACTGCTGAATCCACATTTCCTTTAACAGCGCCTGTCATAACAGCCACTCAATAAACATTTACTGAATTAATGGACAACATCTAGCTCAAAAAAAAGGGCCGTATGGTTAAACTGATTTTATACTGCTCCTAGTTCTTCATCCAATTCTTGATAGTGACAATATAAAAAGAAAATGTGAGGCCATAACACATTCATGATAAATGGCTATTATTTATATCTTTCAGTGTCACTCTGCGTCTAGCTTTTTGACCCAACCGGGTAAATACAGAACGCTTCCTGTCTATTACTCATAACAGCTTTGAAAAAATATCTTTCTGAGTGCTTTAAACTATAGTAGATGCTATTCATTGAAAGTCAAGATTGCAGTAGTATCTCTTACATAAATTGTACTTTCAAGTAGTTTTCACACTAAGTTAAATGTTTATGATAATGACAAGAGTGATGAAATGAAATTTAATGGAAATGATGCAATACATTAGAATTAAGAATTCTGATGAGCCAAAATTAATTGTTGTATTGTCTAAGGAAGCACTGTGCTCACATTTTGAAATGTTCCAAAGATAAGTAAAATTTCCAAATTTTTAAATGAACAGGGAATCAAAATCAGCTTTCCTATTGTGATTGTGTTAAAATAACCATTTTTATAGTCTCTGATATTTCTGTACACATAAGAATATCCATTTAATCAGTCAATCTGCTAGCAAAAAATAAATAAATAAAAAGTGACTCAAAGCCTACAGTTTAATAATGGTACACCACAGGCATCTCATTTACAATGTGGCATTACCTACACATCTGGTCATAGAAAAATTTTGTTCTGGCCTCTTAAAGAAGACCTAAATTTTCAAAGGGTGATGCCAACATAACTGCTAATGGAAGCAATAATCTCAATGGCCCAACCCAGTGTGAGCAACTTTTCTGTTTTATGAAGCAGATACCAATTTTAATGGTTTCCATTTGAATAAAAACTCTTCTCCAGAAAGATTTGGCTTCCAATTAGGAGACAGAAAGGTAGGAAGAGCACTGTTCCCACTCAGACGACAAGATAAAGCCAAATAATCTACAAAGTTATAATTGTGTTGAGCTAATCATATGGCTGAGGTCACAAGGGAAACAAACAGGTTGAAATCTGAGCAAGACAGGGACCTTCCAGGAAATGGGAGTGGTGGCTTATGCAGGGCAGGACATAGCAGGAAAGCTAGGCTGTCATAGAAGCTAGTAACAGATTTCAGCTAAATTTTTTAACAAATTGCTAGAATCAAGCGTGGGATAGCCTGAGAGTATAGAGCTCCCAAGAACCACAGGCACCAGGGATTGTACACTCAGTCTCAGACTTTTCCATGGATGTCACCACAAGGCAACAAGAACAGTTGTGAGCATAGTGAGAGACTGGAAAAAGCCCCCCTTTGTGGTGCAAACCTGAAGAAGAAAAGCAGCTGCCTCTGCAGGAAAGCACAATGTTCCACTTGGAACCTTCTCTCCCACAGAAGAAATATTCTCAAGCCATGAGTAGGAGGGTTGGTAGAGGGGAATCACAAACACAGTTGCAGCTATGGGGAGAAGCCAGAAAAAAAAACTTCCTTCTATCCCTAGGAGAAGGATTAGAGACTCTCTGGAGGCTCGCTATTAAAGGTATCCTACAACTGGCAGAAGGAGTCAGAGCAAGATCATAGAGAAAGCCCCATCCCCAAGAAGCAGGGACAGAAAGCCAGTCTAGGACTGAGACTCAATCAGAACAACAGAGAACGCCCTCCCTGTGCCCACCACCAGGCCACTGGCACTGACTAGCAGGATGCCACAGTCTGTCCCTGGGATAAGAGCACGGAGAGACCTATTCTGATGTGGAAGCACACAGGGAAAGTCTAAAGCTAATAGAACAGCAACATTGAGGAAAATCCTCTGACAGTCCAATTTGCACCCTATGCACAAAGAAACTAAAGACATTTGAAGCAGAAAGAATATTACGGGTAACTATAGCTACAGCAAAACCCCCGCATGGCTGAATTTTTACAACAAAAGACAACTGAGTGCATTTTTCAAGATCTGAAAGAAAAACTTCAATCTAGGAAATCAGTACTAACTAAAAATATTTTTCAAAAAGGAAAGTTAAGTAGCTTTTGCAGACAAACAAACACAGAGCATTCAATACCATTTACTATAACACGTATTAAAGGATATCCTTCCAGCAAAAGAAATATGATACAAAATTTACCTGCATCTCAGATTATCTGTATAATGGGAAAAACAACACTGAAATAAAAAGACCACCTATGGCCTTTAACATCAGGGGATCCCCACACTTTTGTGTTTTACCTCCAGGAGCTGGATGAGGTTCTCACGATGAATATTGGAGAAAGATCCTCTTGTGCTTCTGGCAGGTGGAGAGGAAAAGGAATCATTTTGAAATACATCAGAGCACCCGGCTTTTCTTAAAAATGTCTGTCCTCAGGTGGAAATATTTAGCTAGAGCCTAACCAGCTGGTGTTAATCAGAGCTTAATTGACCTCGGGGAGGGAAAACCCAACTCCTGCCCTCTCCAGCCTTCCGCATGGAAGAAGGTTTATACCCAATGACATCCCACTCTAGCCATCCTAATGAAGGGGGGCAAACAACTGAGAAGCATGTGTAAAGTTCACATTTTGATGGTGCAGGCTCACTAAAGACCAAGACCTACTCATAAGACTCCAGAACACCTCCCCTCCACCACTAACAGCCTAATTACAGCACTTACTTTTACCCAGTACATCACGTTCAGCTATTGGGAAAAGAATTACAAGACATACTGAAAGGCAAAAACCAAAGTTTGGGGAGAAACGGTAAGCATCAGAATCAGACTAAGATATGGCAGGGATGTGGAAATTATCAGACCAGGAATTTAAAACAACTGTGAAGAAGATGCTGAGGGCTCTGATGGATAAAGCACAACATGCAAGAATAGAAGAGCAAGGTAACCATGGAGATGGAAATTCTAACCAAAAAGAAAATGCTGGAGATCAAAAAATACCATAAGAGAAATGAAGAATGTCTTTGATGGGATTATTGAAAGACCGGATACAGCTTGGGAGAGATTCTCTGAGCTAGAGGATAACTTCACAGAAACCACTCAAACTGAAAAGCAAAGAGAAAAAAGACTGAAAAGAAAGAACAAAATATCTAAAACTGTGGGAAAACTAAAAACGGTGTAACATATACACAATGGGAATTCCAGAAGCAGAAGAAAGAGAGAATGGAACAGAAGAAATGTTTGAAATAATGCTGAAAGTAGACTGCCTTGCAAGAAATGTTAAAAGAAATTTTTTAGAGAAAAGAAAAATGATAAAGGGCAGAAACTCAGATCTACATAAAAAAGGGAAGAGCATCAGAGAAGAAATAAGTGAAGGTAAAATAAAAATTTATATTTTTTTATTCTTAATGATGTAACAGCTAAAAGTCTGTTAAAAATAATAATAGCAACAATGTATTCAATTACGTACACATACATATATTTATGTGCACTTATGCATAAGTTAAATGAATGACAACAATGATAAAAAGGACAGGAGGAAGAAATATGGATTATTTTATTATTATTAGGTACTCGCACTACCTGTGAAGCAGTACAGTATTATTTGAAAGTGGACTTGGATTAGCTGTAAATGTGTATTTCAAACTCTAGGGCAACCACTAAAACAATGTAAAAACAGAAGTATAATAAATATGCTAAGAGAAAAAGTGGAATCATATAAAATCCTGAATTAAAATCACAAAAGACAGAATGGAAGACAAAAACAGGAACAAAGAACAAAGGTGACAAATAGAAAATAGTAACAAACATGTTAGACATCAATCCAACTGTTTCAATAATCACTTTGAATGTCAATGTCCTAAATACACCGATTGAAAAACAGAGATTGTCAGAGTGTATCAATAAACAAGACTCAGCTACATGTTGTCTACAAGAAATCTACTTTAATATAAAGAAACATAAGATTAAAAGAAAATGAAGAGAGGAAAATGGACCAGGCTAACACTAACCCAAAAAAGCAGGACTTATCTATATTAATTTCAGACAAAGCACACTTCAAAGCAAGCAAAGTTATGAGGGTTAAAGAAGGCATTACATAATGATAAGAGGTCAATTCTCCAAGAAAATATAACAATTGTGTGTGTGTGTGTGTGTGTGTGTGTGTGTGTGTGAGGAAGATGGGCCCTGAGCTAACATCTGTGCCAATCTTCCTCTCCTTCCTGTAGGATGCCACCACAGCGTGGCTTGATGAGCAATGATAGGTCTATGCTGGAGATCTGAGCCCACAAACCCAAGGCTGCCTAAGCAGGGCATGCAAATTTAACTGCTATGCTATGGGCCAGCCCCAAAACATAATAATTTTTAATGTGTATGCACCCAAAAACAAAGCATCAAAATACATGAGGTAAAAACTAATAGAATTGCAAGGAGAAATAGATGAATCCACTATTACAGTCAAGACTTCAACATCCCTCTATCAAAAGTGGACAGATTCAGCAGACAGAAAATGAGAAAGGACATAGCTGAACTCAACAATATCTTCTATCAACTGGATATAATGGACATGTATACACTACTTCATACAACAACAGCACAATACACATTTTTCTCAAGCTCACATGGGAATTGACCAAGATAGGCCACATTATGGATCATAAAACACACCTTAGCATATCCAAAAGTATAGAAATCATACAATATCTGCTCTCAGACCACAGTGGAATTAAACTAGAAATCAATACTAAAAAGATAACTGGAAAATCCCAAAATGCATGGCGATTAAGCAACACACTTGTAAATAACACATGGGTCAAAGAAAAAATCTCAAGAGAAATTAAAATCTATTTTGAACTAAACAAAAAGGAAGACACAACTTATCAAAATCTGTGGGATGTAGTGAAAGCAGTACTTAGAGAGAAATTTATAGCATTGAATGTATATATTAGAAAAGAAGAAAGATCTAAGTTTCCACCTTAGAAAACCAGAAGAAATCCAAAGTAAGTAGCAGAAAAGACATAATGATGGGCACGAATACATCTTGGAAGAACTGGGTTTTGAGACTCTCCAGTGTTTATTACCCTGCCTTCCCCCACATGCTAGGTCCCGTGTAGCCCCTTGAGCCTCTTGAAGGAGTCCATGCCACATGGATAAATTCATTTATCAAAAATGTATTGACGATCTCTAATGCATACGGCATTACCCTAGAAGCTTTGGATCGACAGCCCACAGTTTATTACTGCCTTAATCCATCCACTCATATTATTTTTCTCTTCTAGGAATAAACTCTTTTCTATTCTCCAGCTAGTTAAGTATACGATATCATTCTTTGGTTGTGTGTGATAAACTCAGTTTCCTCTTCTTCCACTCACCAAGTGTTCTCCAACTTCCAGATACCATATTGAATTTTTCTTTAATGAATTCTTATACTCTAGTAGTCTGCATGACACAGCTTAATAGTGACATTTCTGTGTTCTCTTTTACAAGTAATAGCTTCTGTTTCTTCACGAGACTGTAAAATATTGAGTGAAGAAATCATATTTAACTAAGGTTTGCTTTCTACTGTATCATAGGGCTTATATGGAATCATACATATTTCTTCTTTTCTTAAAACCCTCCAAAGCCCATCCCTTATTCTCAGAGTAGTGACTAGACTCCTTTGCATGGCTAGAAGAACACTTCTCCATGTGACATCTAATTAGCTCTAAATTTGTTTGCACATTTCACATCTACATTCATGAAAAAGATTGTCCTGTAATTTTTCTTTCTGGTAATACTTTTATGAGGTTTTTGTATCAGTGTTGTGCTGGTCTAAAATAAATAGGATGTTATTATCTATCTTTCTAGTTTCTGGGAAGTTTTGAGTAATATGATCTTGATGGAGAAGCTAAGTGGGCTAGAAATTTCTTTGAAGAAAATCTTTTAATTATGGATTAAGTTTCCTTCAAAGAATAGGATTTTTAAATTTTCCCCTCATTATAATATCAACTCTGCTAAGTTGTATTTCTCCAGGAATTGTCCATTCCATCTAAATTTTTCAATTTGTTCATGTAAAGTTGCTCATAATATTCTTGTATTATATTTTCAATGACTGTTCATCATCATAACTTTCTGTTGCATTTCTTACACTGATATTTTGTATTTCTGCTATATTTTAATGAGTCTTGCCATGAGTTAATTATATTTAGTAAAAAACCAATTTTGGGCTTTCTTGGTTTTCTCTATTGAATGCTTGTTTTCCAATTCATTAATTTCTTCTCATATATTTATCATTTTCTTTATCACTTCAGGCTTAGTTTGCTATTGTCCCTTTTTCTTTTTAAATAAGCATTACTTTGTAGAACAGTTTTAGGCCCACATCAAAATTGAACATAAAATATAGAGAATTCCTGTATATCCCCTGATCCCCACACCCACAGCCTCCACCACTATCAACACCCTGCACTAAAGTGGTACATTTGTTACAACTGATGAACCTACATGGACAAATCATTATCATCCAAAGTCCATAGTTTACATTTGGGTTCACTCTTGGTGTTGTACATTCTATCGCTTTGGATAAATGTATAATGACATATATCCACCATTACAGTATCATCCAGAATAGTTTTACTGCTCTAAAACTCCTCTGTGCTTTGGCTATTCATCCTTACCTCCTCCCTAACCCTTAGCAACCACTGATCTTTTTAACCTTCTCCATAGTTTTGCCTTTTCCAGGATGTCAAATAGTTGGAATCATACAGTATGCAGCCTTTTCAGATTGGCTCCTTTCACTTAGTAATATGCATTTAAGGTTTCTCCGTATCTTTTTTGTGACTTGATAGCTCGTTTCTTTTTAGCATCGAATCATATTCCAATTGTCTGGATGTACCACAGTTTATTTATCCATTCACTTACTGAAGGACATCTTGGTTACTTCCAAGCTTTAGCACTGATGAACAAAGCTGCTGTAAATATCCATGTGTAGGTTTTTGTGTGGACATATGTTTTCTACTCCTTTGTGTAAACGCCAAGGAGCATGATTGCTGGATCTGGCAAGAGTATGATTAGTGTTGTAAGAAACTGCCAAATTATCTTCCAAAGTGGTTGTATTATGTGCATTCCCACCAGCAGTGAATGAGAGTTCCACTTCCAAACCCTTGCTGGCCTTTGGGTTTTTCGGTGTTCTGCTTTTTGGCCATTCTAATAGTTGTGTATTGGTATCTCATTGTGTTAATTTACATTTCCCTGATGAAATATGATGTGGAGCATGTTTTCATATGTTTATTTAGCATTTGTATTTCTTCTCCAGTTAGAGGTCTGTGATGGTCTTTGGCTTAACTTTTAATTGAGCTGATCCTTTTCTTATTGTTGAATTTTAAGAGTTCTTTGTGTGTTTTGGATAACAATCTTTCATGAGACATGTCTTTTATAAATATTTTCTCCGATTCTGTGATGAGTATTTTCATTCTCATAACAATGTCTTTTGCAGAGTATAGAGTTTTAATCTTAATGAAGTCTAGCTTATCAGTTCTTCCTTCATGGGTTTTGCCTTTGGTATTATATCTCAGAAGTCATCCCAAAATCAAAAGTCATTTGGCTTTCTCCTATGTTATCTTCTAAGAGTTTCATAGTTTTGCGTTTTATATTTAGGTCTGTGAAATTTAGAGTTAATTTTTGTGAAAGGTGAAAGGTCTGTGTCTAGATTCATTGTTTTTTGTATGTGGATGTATAATTGTTTCAGAATCTTTTGTTAAAAAGACTTTCTTTTCTCCATTGTATTTCTTTTGCTCCTTTGTCAAAGATCAGTTGACCATTGTTGACAAAAATAATCCATAACCAATCTATAAATGAAAATTGCTGTGAGTTTACTATGAGCCAAATAACTAACTTGGACTGGGGCCTTGCTTCCCCAAGGAAGGAAGGGCACCAAAGAAGTGACAGTCTACCGAGTGGTTATATACCATCAAATAGCATGTATCGCATATGATTGAAATGTCGCTTTTACAGTAGTCATGAGATTGTTCTGTTGGCACAGCGACTGATGGACACAGCAGGTAGTAGGTCTGCTGTCTTGGTGGATACAGCAGGAAGCAAGCCTGTGGTCTCTAGCTGGGTGGTCACAGGTGAGCCGGGTGGTCACAGGTGAGTGAAGCTATCAATTCCTAGTCTAGGGAGAGATTCTTATCCTTAAGGAAATGCTAATATGGGGGAAGTTGCACGTTTGTCTTAAGGGCATTTGTTCTTGCATTTGGGACATAGCAAATGCTTAAAGCAGATATACAATGTGTGCTCAAAGGCCACGTCAGGCCCTTTTGGAAAAAAAAAAGTAAGGTTAGGCCAAATCAGCTTTATACCAAATGGCTTCCTCATATACTCTGATATATCCTATTACTTGCCATTTGTTTGTCAACTATGTTTATATAGTCAATATTTATATTTCTATAGTCTATTTCTGGACTCTCTATTCTGTTCCATTGACCTATTTGTGTATTCATTTGCTCAAAATTCAGGCAAATGAGTTGGAAAATTTGAATTTGAGATAGACTTCCTAATCCCTTGACTTCTTATTTCTTAAAGTTACCTCAGTGCCAAGTGCTGCATATTGGTAGTCTTCTGTTCTTAGAAATTTGTAAAATGTTACTTCATTGGATACACATTATAAAGAACATATTTTTTTCTCTGGTCTTGGGCAATGCTATGCACACAAGAGTTACTCCTTGAAGCCTAGACTATTTTGTTTTTATTTCTTCTTTTAAGAACTTAGCATTTTCCACACGATAAGTATACAACAAATGTCTCCTAATATTAAATATAAATCTGTCCAGCAGAAAACAGTTTATAAGTACCCTATTGGGTTTATCATGTACCAGATAAACAGATCTGTTTATCTTCACAGAGCTGTTGTCAGGACTGATAGCAACTGTACTTCCTTCATTTGGTTCCTGTGTATCTACCTTGCTTGAAACTTATATAGGGTTGAAATTCAATGATGTATTCTCAGCCTTCCAAGTGTCAAAATAAGTAGGAGATTGGATGAAATCCAATTGACTTAATCACGCTTGATTCTAAAATATAGAACATCCTATGCTTAGAATGTCAAATTATGGGTCAAAGATGAAATCATTTGCTGGGATAAAAATTAAGAAACATTTGAACTCTGAGCAATTTCTCAAAGATGCTCACAGTTGTCCTATTTAATGCAATGTCTCAGCCACAGTGCACCAAGCTCTGCTTGCAGAGATGGAAATAGGACATACTAAAATGATACCTGCTTGATCCAATGGTAGAGTAGGAAATAGTACCTCACCTTTTTTCATCTCACTTTACCACTACAACAGCCACAGAAATGTAATTGAGAAAAGAGCTCTGGAACCCTCATTAGACTCTAGGAATCACAATGTAAAGAAATAATAATTATAACATATATTGAACCAACTTAAGAAACAAGGTCGATATAGATGATGCATAACTAACCTTTTAAATGAAAAAAGACATGTAGAAAGTGTAAGAAGTGTATTAGAGCACAGGCTCAGGTTGCACCTCCCAAAAGGAGAGCTATTTCATCCTAGTCCCAAAATGGAAAACCCTTCACTATTGAAAAAACTCTTTCTACAGCAGTGGAAATCTTCTTCTTATGGACCTCCATTTTTCATCAACAAATTTGTGGTTTCAGAATTGAGGCTATTGAGGTTTTTCACACAACACACAGAAGTAAAAGAACTGAGGTAACTTGCAAAATGTATGCAATTAAAAATTGAGTAACTGTTAAATCTAAATTAAAATAATAGGTCATGATTAACAGAGGGAAGAGAGTCTGTATATGAGACAGTGTCCTTTCCTGTATTAAAGTTAAGCCACAATTTTGTCTCTAATTATCTCATCACCAAAGCTAAAAGGGATTGAACATCTATTAACATGATTGGTGAAGAATTTGTAAAAATACAACAGTTTCTCAGTGGAAGAAAATTTCTCCTACATTTCAATCTGGAAAGTTCTTTGTGTTTTGGTTTTGTTTTTTGTGTGCAAAGTAAGGAGTTATGTAACAAAAATGATATGGTCCTTGCCAATGTCCCTACAGTAAATTTAGTGGTGAATTTTAATGCCAAGTCATCAAGCAAAATTGGAAGCCATGATATTGTACAATAATGAAAACAAATTAATAGCTAAGACATTCAAAATAATTGTCTTTACTTAAACTTCAAAATTCATTTTACATCAGAAAAAAAAAGGTTTCAGGGGTAAGCCAGTTGACAAGTGCCACTTAACTAGTGTGTGACTGACCCAGGATCAGAAGCTGGGAAGTCTGACACCAACGCTCATATGCTATATGCGACACTCTCTTTGCCTCATAAAAGTAATTCTGTAAAATGTAAAGAGAAGAAGTTCCAGAGAGTTCCAATAGGAGTTTTCTGCTATTCTGGCTTTATCTACTAATAAAACTAGAATATTTAAAATGTTGGAATGGATGAATTGAATTCTTTTAAATGGTCCTTCATAAACCTTTGGCCCCTTAGTTTGTTGATCTCATAGTTGGTGATTTTATGTTTCCTTTATATCTCATCAATCATTCACTTCTATGAGCACACCTTCCATCTTGAGATTGCAAGAAAATGAACAGCCCATCAACTCTTGATATCAAACACATACTTTAAAACAGCATTCCATTCTTTTCTTCTCACTTGGGCAAATAGTCTCACAACCCTTTTACTTGTCAATGTTGTAAATATATCGACACTGTCACTTTCTAACTATCCATCAATACCACCTGTTCTTATCCAACCTAAATTTCTATCACGATGATCACTTTATTGCTTATGCCCACATTTTTTTGACCCTTGTAGTGTTGTTTCCTGGTAAACCCCAAATCTTCATGAAACCAACAGGCTAAATGCTCTGTTTTGTTTTAAGTGGATTAAAACAAAGTAAAAAGTGTTTATTTTTCATGTCACAGTCAATATAGTTCTTCATTATAGGGAAGCTCTCTCTTCAAGAAGTTATACAAAGATGCCAAAGAATTCCATCTTATGATGCTTCCACCTTCAGCGTATGGTCTCCAGAGATGCCGCAAAAGAGAAAGAAGGGAGAAAGGAAGGAAGAAAGAAAAAAGAAAGACTGGTGTCATTCCTAAAACCTACCCCATGTTTGTATGCACACACACATAGACTTCTAGTTTCCATTTAAATGCCAACTATTCTGAGAAGTCTTCCTTGCCATCACATCAAAGATAACAGGCCTATCCTTCTGTCCTTGTTTTCCTTACTCACGTCATCCTCAGAAATAGCAAGCGATGCCTGAGGAGAGAAAGAAAAATATCATTACATGGAAAGCAAGAGCAGAAAGTGCTGCAAGAAAAAAAATCAACTATGTCAAGAGACACTGAAAAGATTGAGTAAAACAAAGGCTTCTCATACTCCATCCCCTATTGCAAGGGTTAAAAGGCCTTTTCTCAGAATCCTTTGTGGCTAAGGTACTAGATACAATTTAGTTTCTTCCATTGAGATACATTCATGCAAGATTTGAAAGACAGAAATGGAATAGGAATCATCTTTCTACAAGTCTTAAACAAGTTCTAAAAGACATGAGTGTTTGTAGGTGGTAGACTTCATGTTCTAGTATCTAGTTAACAGTGTCATGAATGAAAGGTAATTGCAGAGCTTACAACATTGACAGCAGCAGCTTCCTAATTCTGGATTGCAACTAAAATGATTTGGTCGTTAAATCAAAGGTTTAGCAATTCTTTTTTAACTTTCCTTAACCAAACACCTTTAATGATATTTGACCACTAAATTCCCTGAATTAAATCCCTCTCTGTTTAAAATACCTAGAACTTTGCCTGAGAAAGCATTTGGTAACTGAAGAAGTTGCAAGAAACTGACTCTCACAGAATTAGTTTATCTGACTTGTTTCAAAAGTTAGAAAATGGAGTACCATTAGTCCACAGATGTGTGACAAAATAGTTGCATAAATCATTATCCTGTAATTCCCTGGAATGGAATGCTCATTGAGGGCAACTTCTTGCAGGCCAGCTGCCTGCTGTGGCAGATTGTCATGATGAGATTGAATAATACAAATATTGTGGAGTAGGCTGGCTATTCTATTCTGATGGCACTGGAGTTTTTTAATCAAAAAAAGAAGATAAGTTCAAGGTTTTAAATTCTCAGTTTAACTGATAACAAAGAACAAGAAAGCTCCGGTGTTTATCCCAAAGGAATCTCATATCTCTTGCAGATGAGGGTTGGGCTGCTGAACCTGAAAAGCAGAGCGTAAACTTCTCCTATAGGTTGCTAAATTATAACATAAATGCATTTATCAGCCCTGCCAGATCTCATAAAATTTAAAGGATTGACTAGGACTCTGAAATGTGGAATGGGGCATTTGGAGGAATTATGATGATCCAAGGACTTTAACCCACAAATCACAAAAAGTCTCCTTAAGAGCAGAAAAAGTGCCTCGTCTCCTGTCTAGTGACAGAAGTTCTGCCTTGCTCGATGATTTGCAATGACCTCACCTGAGGCAGTTATCTTGCAAGTAGACAGCAATTGTCCTCATCCTCCAGCCCTGTCATCCCACATTGTAGGTGGATTAAGAACCAGCATCTTCAAAATAACAGTATAAACTCTGAGCTGGGAGAAAATAGTTTATACTATAAGAATTATATGACATTGATGATTTATATAGACAGAGACCTAGGTATTATACAAAGAAATAGATTCAATGTTTCATTAATTGAGACAATGTGAGAATAAAGAAAAGTGAATCCCTTCTCCAAATATTGGCTCATAAACAATTCATCCGTGGCTTTCATTGTGGCAAATCTATCTCCTTGAGAGTCAAAAGTTTCCAGACATATGCTAAACTCTCTAAGGGAAGATTCTAGGGGAAAATAATATAAATTATCTAAGGCAGAAAGTTAAAGAAAATATTATGAATACTACAAAATAAAAAGGCCCTCATTTCTGATGTTCTTGATACCAATAGCAAATCACTTACGTACTAACAATTAAATAGTAATAAGTCATCAAAGGACATAGCTATACATGCTAACTCAGAATTAAAATAATAAATTCAATAAGCTCATGATGAGCAATGGCTGTCTAAATTTTGTAGGATACAATTCCTAGAATGGCATGTGATACTGGAAGTAGGGGAAATGCAAAAAAGGCACACATGGTATTTTCATACAGCTTTGGTTGGCTCACAAAATCCATGCACCCCATCACTGGAACCCCAATGATGATACACATCTTGGGGGAAGAAACCCTGTTAAAACAGTCAAAATTATTTCCTCGGATTAAGAAGTCCAGTTATCAGAGACCAGAGTGTCTATTTATACTAATTAATTTTGCAAACCCCTCCAACAGAATTTCCATTACTGCATTTTACATATCTATGCATATATATGTATGTGTATATTTGTGTAATATAGATGTGAATTTAGGATATATACACACACACACACAGTGATATTTACTATTTAGCTATAATGTCCTGTTTTGGAGTTCATGAGGTAATTTCCTATCAGATCGTGATATCAAGAAAAGCTGTGCAATTAAAGGTTAATGTGATTTTTAAATAGTTTCTAATCCAATGAACAAAAATCTTACGTATCTTTTTTGCTGTGACAATTAAACAGAGTCATTCTGAGATCTATCTGTAGCAAGTGTACAGAATCATCTGCATTCACATGGTTTTTTCCATCCATTTCCATTATTTTTCCATCTCAATTTTACTCTAATCTCAAGTTTTCTTTTATCTTTATTACATACTCTTTGCAAGAAATTTTAAACACCTGGTGAAAGAAGATAAGGGATATAAACCTATAAATAAATCTAATAATTATTTATGGTGATTCGGATCACAGAGAAATGCTTTAGAAAATCTTTACTCTGGGTATCTTTTTAGATGTACATTCCAGAGTGCAAAGTTACATGTGGAGTGTTTGCCACTGCACACTATTTGAAATACAAATTAAGGATCATAAGCATTTTATCAACGGTATGTTTTCTTAATATTCAATCTAAAGGAGCAAATTAAACCAAATTGATAATCTTTGCTGCGTTATATAAATGATAAAAGATTAGGTCTCCCATTTGATGTTTGGCCAAAGTCGTGTAGCATAGCCAAATCTGTCTTGTACCTTGATCTTTGTCGCCAGCCAAAAATAAAACAACTTTATAGATGTCATAAATGCTTCCAGTACCATTATTCTTTAAAAATTAGCTACAGCCCCTTCTGACACTCGCCCTCACCTCACTCAAGCAGCAGTGACTACAAATTATGAGAATAGTACTGCAAGACTCCCAGCTTTTATTCTATTTTTCCTTTATTCCATCACTTCTGTTTTAGGAAATATGTTTGTTCTAAGTTCCATATTTTCAGGAAGATCCTGAACTTTATATGTGATGATAGCTAAAATTTTAATTTGGAGTTATTTCCAAATACCAACTAAGCCTAAATTCTTCAATTTGTAATGGTAGATAAAGGTCCTGCTTTCTCCCAAGTAAGATGATTCTAATTTTTTCTTTTATTGTTTTCATCTATATATCCATGTATCCATGCACTTATTCATACATTCCTTCTTTTATTCAATGAAATAAAAAATAGCTTGAATGAATCTTGACAGCGTAGTAAAGGAGACGTCTAACAGTTGAGTGGGCAGGTGAGTAGACTGTTGCATGATAAGTGTTATTACGGATCATCAGTTATCTTTGAGTTAAGGTTAATATTAGTTCTAAAAATATAAATATTTTACCTTGGAGTAGACCCAACACTCTATTTCTTTGGATGGATAATATTCACTTGTTCTAAATAGATAGGTTCAAGTAGCCAGTTTTCAGTCATCGATTGTATTCATGGTCAAGCTCTACCAGTTTTAATTTACAGAATCTTCTAAATATCAGTTCATAACTAGTCTTAGGTATTATAGAGAGTCAGAAATGTTTCTTTTTTAGGTAATTCAATCTTAGCTTTTTTCCAGCTGTATTAACAAAAATCTTTTTCTCATGTGTACCGTCCCTGTGTGGAATCTTTTCACTATTACCAAACATTTAAAGTTTTCAACACAATGCATATATTTCTCTTCTATTGTTTTTCAATCATAATTAAATAAGATTTGCTTTCATGTAAGTAAAAACGTTTATTTTTAAAAATCAATTCTAAGCTAGTAAGATTGTATTACTATATTAATATAACTATAATTTATATTCGCTCATGGAGTATTTTAGAAATATAATTTGACCTCTTTATAAGATATGCTTATTAAACTCACATTGCTTTATAAGTTCACTCATTTCTTAATTAGATCTGCAAATTCCACGATCAATAGCAAACACAGCAAAAAATAAACTAACAGCAATATTTCACTCTTTAAAAAAACAACCAGTGTTTAATTGCGTATCTGGCACATGGTGGCTACAATTCAACCGCTAACACATTTGGCGGCCAGTACTGTCTGCTCTCTTTCTCAGGTTAAACATATCATCCAAAAGGAGCGCTGCCTTGTAACACGTGACCATGATTACCCATCAGAAATCACGACACCTGGAGTCACCAAAGCAACAGAAGGATCAACTAGATCAACCTTAATTTAGTGTATTGGAAGATTTTAATGTCTTTGTGAAGCCATGCGGCTCATCGCAGGCCTGAAAGCCACTCACAGGCAAGCACCATGGCTCGTCAGACAGGCCTTTACAGACCACAGATGTCCCCCTTCTCTTCTCTAAACCCACTCCGATCTTAGCCCATGACGACTAGTCTATTCACATAAACTGCACGAAGGGAGAGGATAAGGTGTGAAGGTGTGGAGGGTTTCAATTTGTTCATTTCCTTTTTTGGAACTCGTACTCAGAATTGAATTAATCATTCTCATCCAATAATGGATTTGGATAATGATCATCTGCTTTTCCTTTATTAATTAATTCTCCCTTTTTGTTCTCTTCCAAGCCCAGACTCCAAGCAAAGCACTTCTTGGTGTATGTAATATAGGTCCTTCCCATCAGTCTTTCAAGTGTTGGGTTTCTTTTCTATTTGTTTTTTTTTTTTTTTTTTGAGGAAAATTAGCCCTGAGGTAACATCTGCCGCCAATCCTCCTCTTTTTGCTGAGGAAGACTGGCCCTGAGCTAACATCCATGCCCGTCTTCCTCTACTTTATATGTAGGACGCCTGCCACAGCATGGCCTGACAAGGAGTGTGTACCTCTGCACCCTGGATCTGAACCAGCAAACCCCGGGCCGACGAAGCAGAATGTGCAAACTTAGCTGCTGTGCCACGGGGCCAGCCCTGTCTTTCAAGCATTTTTTGCATAGTGTTATATCCTTGAAACAACATTGTAATATTGCTAGTGGATGTTTATTTAAATTGTATCGTGCTTCTAATAGTCTGTTTTTTCCTGTTGTTATGTAGTGATAGTCATTGCATGCCCTCTAATTCTTGTTATCACCCAAGTGTGGATACGAACATCCTACTGCACATTCTCTTATGAGGTACACATTTTTGAAAGAATATACCCAGAAATGAGAATGCTAGATGATAGGCAACTTAATTTTACTAGATACTGCCAAATTGCTCGCCGATACTCACACCTCCAGCAGCCATGCAGTTGGGTTCCCATTTTGCCACATCCTCACTAGGTTTAGATATTATGTGACTTTCTCATTTTTGCCATTCTGGAGGATGCACAGTGTTCATTAACTTTAACTGATACTTCTCTGATGAATAATGAGAATAAACATCTCTTTAAATGCTTTCTGATCTTCCTGATTTCCACTCTCTGAATTACTATTCGTTTTCTAAGCTCTCTCTATCCTCAAATAACCCACTGCTGAAAGAGTTGCTTACATATTCTTGATATCTCTACACCTCATACTTTATTTTGAGACTGCAAATTTCTCCTTCCTATCGGCTTTCTGTATACTTCTCTCTCGTTGCCTTTGTTAAACAGAAATCCTTAATTTTGATGCAATCAAAGGTTTCCATTTTTTAGTATGGTCAGATTACAACCCAGAAATCAAGAGGACTCAGTCCTTATGCCCCATTTCAGAAGCACAAATGATCCTTGCTTCAAAAAATCATCCTTGCCACATCCTTCAATCTCCTCCTATTTTCAGCATTAGCAGAGCAGATGAACTCCAAAATATGTAATTTCTATTTATCAACCTGAAGAAAAGTGAATATTAATCTAGATAAATAAATGAGTTATCTCCTGGCATCATTAACAGAAAAAGTCATGGATGCTGTCAGGAAGCTTGATACAGAGTGACAGGGCCCTAATGGAAAGCCATAGGCTGAGAAACAAAGGAGAAATTTTACCTGACTTTAAAACCCGTGTTTTTGAAACATGATGTTTCAGATTACCTCCTTAGATTTCCATAAATCTTCCTGTGTGTGTGCGTGCGTGTGTGTGTGTGTTGGGCTGCTATTCTTCGCTTTCCCCTTTTTTTAACCTGTGAAAGCCATGATGACTATCGTTTTGTACTCTGAGCATGACTAAGGAGATGTTTTCTTTAATATCTTGACCAATGAAACAGAACTTAATTTTTTAGTTTTTAAACTTGAAAAAATTATTTTAGGTGAAAATAGTTTTGAAACCTAGGAGACACATTTTTGTCTTAAAGAGCACAGCGAATGGTTCCTTTGGTTTAGCCTCCTTCGGGACTGTTGCTATGCAGCCGCATGGTTTACGCGGGCGCGCACGGCACTGCCTGAAGCGCAAACAGAGGGATGTCTTGACCGCAATGAGTAACCGCAAACCTTTGCTTTTTGAATTAATACATCAGAGAATCATAATCTTTCTGCCTCTCTGCCCACTTTCAGGCTGGGAGCAATCATTTCTTTCTGACTTAGTTTCCTCACGTGTAAAATAAAGATTGTAAGAGTAGCTACCTCCTAATAGGTTTGTAAAGAGTTAATCGATTTATATACAAACTTTTATAGGGCTTGGCCCGTAGTAAGCACTACATGTATATCAGCTATAAGCTATATTTTTTATTTTTAATGCTACCATGGTGGTTGTGTTCAATACGCCTCTATATAGCAACATCCCCTTTTATAAGATTTTCTGCAGACCAGCAAAATAGCCAACGTTGTTAGCATTGTGTGTAAAATTATACCAAGTCACCTCTGCATGGTTTATGCAGACTTTGTAACAGTGTGATAGGCAGAATGTATATATGTAACGTGTGTGTGTGTGTGTATACACACCACACTACATTAAAGGAGTGACTCCTCTTATTATCTCCGTCTTACAGATAAGGGAACTAAGGCAGAAGAAGCAGTTGCTCACAGTCTGACAGTGGAAGGACATGTAGAAAAACTCTAGCTGTCAGGTATATAAACTCAAAAAAGTAATGGTTTGTTATCATTTACATCCACCCACACTCATACCTGAAAAGAAAAATCTTTTTTGTTTTAGTTTTAGGTTCTAGGTTGTGTTCTGGACCATAGTAAAAGCTGAGAGTTTCCAGATAAGTGAAGTATTAATGTAACGGCTAATTACATTTTTCATATGTTTAACACTCAAGCAACTACATAAAAACAACGTTACTGTGATTGCAAGTAACCAGCCCCAAAGAATTTCAGTTCCAACAACTTCCATCTCACTTATCCAATCTATTCCACCACCCAAATATTTGATTGCCCATTTATGACACAGTAAATTCCAAACATTCCCTGTCTGATCTATTACAGGCAATGGTTATAAAATATAATGTTCTGAAATCATTTAGTGCTCTTGCTGCCATTGCATTGCCCTTACAGTGATGCCCTTTTGGAAAGAGAACATATCAAAAGCTTGGAATTTAGGGAGTTGTACCATACAGCCTTAAGAGAATACAAAATGTATAATAAAACCATAAAATCTGTCCAGAACCAGTATTTAATAATGTTTTCAATCTGATCTTATTAGCAAACTTATTTGAATCCTGAGGACCTGGAACAACAGAAGGACATTCCGAGGGCATTTAATAAAAGAGCGTTCGGAAGTCACAGTCCATCCATTTGTCCATCCTGCATTGAATGGCATATTTCTGGTCATAGAGAATACATTTTTAGAAATCCTACATAAAACTAGCCAGTGACACCAGCTGACAAGAAAGTAAATCATGAGCTTAAGTACTGTCTTTATTCTTAAATCAGTTCGTTGTATCCAGATATCACTGTCTATATGCTCAATAAGATTAAGTACTTTTGTAACATGTCTGAAAGGAAAACTATAGTCTGTCTGAGAAAAGAGTGTTCTGAAAAATATGTGTAGTTGTTATCTCCTTTCAAAGATGAAACAACAAAGCTGTGAGCCATTTACCAGGCCAATCTTCCAGACTTCCAGACAACAGCTGTTGTCCCAACAATGCTAGGGCGTTGAACAAGTCTCTAATCTCAGCTCGAGCTATGCTTTGGTGTCTGGCCTGAAATAAACCATTCAAGTGTCGTGAGTCTCTGTTTCCTCCAATGACGTAGTCAACCTTCCTCTCCCTCTCGTACCCCAGAAATGGGAGGATGCTAAGGTTGCAGTGAGTGTGCGTACGTCTAATCACTTAGAAGCACCAGATGAAGGAATCTCTCATCCACACACTGCACACAACACAACCAAATAGCTCTGTGGATGCTTCGCTCACACCCCCACCAGAAGACAAGAGGGAAAAAGACAGCAAAAATTCTATTCTCCTGCCATGTAAAAGATTTAGAAGAAATTTTTAAAACAACAAATATGCAAGAAATAAGACAACCCAAAGCTCAAAAGAATATAACATAATAATTCCCAGGCTTCCAGTAGAGAGCTTATTAAAGAAAAGCTACCTTATCCTGAGAGATTTTACGATAGTGGGTCTTACTGGTAGCTCTGGAGTAGGTGGTCTAAGGACCACATTATCCAAAACCCTGTCTAGCCAATGTCTATTGGTGTGGTCATTGTGCCTAAGAGCATATGTCATACTTTAAAATGCATGAAGTCAAGTATATGCTTTCTTTCAGTTTATGCTTAAAATAAAGCCATACTTACTGATTTGAACATGAAGATTAATGACTTTAGGGAATTTTGTAAGGAAAGATGTATTCTAGTTGTATCATTCTAAAAAGTGCTGGCCTTCGATGATCGTGAGCAAAGCACGCTAGCTTCACATAGTAGCTGCTCTGTTTCCGCACGTCAGACGCCCTCGGCCGACTGCCAACTTCAGCTGCAGCTCACAGTCTGTGGCTTGCTGGTGGCAGTGTCCTACCTGTCAAGAATGCCTGGAGGATCTTTCCACTTTCTCTTAGGCATCTTCTCCAAGGCTATGGGAACTCCATGTGTGAATTCAACCCAGAAGTGCGGGTTAAAGCCCCCAGGACACTCCGCACCTCTTGTGCCTGGCAGCTCTTCTCTCATCTGGTCTGTGGTGGGAAGCGTTCTCCATACTTCTCAGGAGATCCTGGGGAACCAGTCCCCAATATCCATAGTGACAGCCTCAAAAACACATCTGAATCTTGGCTTTTCTTCCCGCTCTGTCTCATTCTCCTCATGCCCTAATTCCTGCTTCCAAGGTCGCGTCTCAGGCTGCGCTTTCAGGAGAACTGAAACTAAGACATTGCCCTGAGCCTCATTCTGCCTCCGCCTCAGCTTATCCACGCAGGAGCAGAGAATAAGCAGCTCACAGCATCCTCGTCCTTGTACTATCATCCTTCCTGTGTCCAAAGCAATTCTCTGTAATCTTGTTGAGACAGTTTTCTGGTTACAAGGTATTTTTTAAATAAAATTATCTACTGTGTGTCACACATGTTGCTACATGTCTTATACATGTTACTATGTGCAGTTGTCATAACATTCTATGAGTTATGTTAGTCCCATTTTATTGATGACGAAACTCTGACTCAAGGATTTGATGGAATTTGTCTGATGTCACCAAAGTCATAAGTCGCTTAGTCAGGATTCAAATCCAAATCTGTATAGCTCCAAAGCCAATATTGTATCCACTCCTTAGAAGAAAAATACAGCCATTCCCAATGATTGAAATGGCCTATACTACCCATTAGATTTATTGAGGAACCAAGGATGTTTTTTGTAACTATGAAGCATCTCTTGGACAGCTGTTCTGCCTTTGCCTGGAGATGGGTGCTGATTGATTTCAGCATATGTGTGCTCAGTTACAGCAGAGCTACCAACTGGTGGAGTTAATCCTCCTGTGAGAGACAAGAAAGACTTCATGGTGGACGTGCTGCAGGATGACTCAGATGGCTTCAGCGTCATTTCTGATCTGTGTGATGTTTGGCACTTAATTCAAATAGCTTACAGTATATCACGTCTCCAGCAGAAGTAATTCTGAGTAAACAGGATTCTAATCAACCAATCTTACCCCACAAATTACACAAATTATTATTGTTTTACTAATAATGAATGTTTCAGTCCATACCATTATATCACCTAGATAGTGAGAGAAAAAAAATGAGGTTATCATATGCTCCCATCTCCTTTTAATGTCACACCTTTTGAGAAATATTTGAGTCACTGAATGTGATGCTAATCTCATTTTTGAGAGGAGGGACCTGGAATCCAGGCAAGGTACATGATTTGTTCAAGGTCACAAAGCTAGAGTTTGGCAAACTGAGCCAGACCCTGATTCCCATGTCTGTAAGCTCATCACATATTGACTAAAATAGCCACATAGCTGCCTATAAACCCTATAATCTGCACGAAATCTGCAACCTTACCTGTGCACACTGCTGCATACCAACTACCTAGCACAGCACTCAGCAAGTGAAGACTCTCAATAAATCCATCTGCGATGATTGGATGCAGATCCAACAGGAACTGCACTCAAAACACCAGCGATGCTTCCAAAATGCACTAGGAAGAAAACTGCATCTACATATGCCTTTAATTTCTCAGTCTGGAAGAGCAATATGTGCTTGGTTTTCATACATGGCTCTTCCAAGGAGGCAAGGCAGTACTCTATAAGAACCATGGAACAGTGGTTCTCAAAGTGGGGTCCTTAGAAAAACAGCATCAGCATCATCTGAGAACTTGCTAGAAATACTTATTCTCAAGCCCACCATGTCTCCTGAATTAGAAACTCTGGGAATGGGGAACCCAGAAAACTATTTTAACAAGCCTTCCAGGTGATTCTGATGCATGCCAGGTGTGAGACGCCCTGCCATAGGTCACTACAAATCCCTCTAAAGCACTGCTTGGAGTATGAAGCCACCAAAAATAAAACACGGTTATGGAATGGGAATTGAATCACCATTATAAGCTTTAAAAGGTTTATAAAGTGTGTGTGTGAATTCTCTTAGTCCCATAAGACTACCTGTGGTAAAATTTTCAGGATACTTGCAACTCAAGGGGTAACTTTTAGTTATGTAATATCAAATAATGCAGACAAGAGAAGGGAACAGAACCCTAGCCATCAGTCAGGGCCAGTCTCCTGCCTCCCAGCCCTAATCAGCTTCACAAGCCTCAGCCCCCAACACTCCTCATCACACATCCTAGACTCCAGCCTAGTCTGAGCCCAAGTTTGGGGTGCATCTAGTTTTGTGAAAATGTAGGAGAAACAGCATTGACTCACACGGTGAGAATGTCATTCCATTTTCGGTTTTCCTTCCTTCCTTCTGACTGTACCACTTTGGTGCGAGTGACTCTACGTATCTCTATAACCTTTTTAATAAGAAAGGGAGCATAATGCAAGGCCAGATCTTTCCAAGGCAACATTCTTTGATTGCAATTTAATAACAGTATTTTGTTTTCATTGCCTGTATTTGTATGGATCCTTTTGTTTAAGGGTATAAGTTTGTTTTTCCTTTACAGTTATCACATAAATACATTTATTTGAAAGAAAAAATTGAAGTGATTTAATAAAAATATTAACATTTTAATAACAGCTTATATCACATGACTGGATTTGAGAAACATTCTCCTAACTAAATTGCAATGCTTGCTGTTTCCTATATTTTCTCCCTTCATACCTATTGTGGACTGGACTACACCTCCCTGAAATCCTGTGTTGAAGCTCTATGCCCCAGTGGGACTGTATTTGGAGACAGGGCCTTTAAGGAGATAATTAGGGTTAAATGAGGTCACAAGGATAGAGCCCTAATTCAATAGGACTGGTGTCCTTATAAGAAAGGAAGAGACAGCAGGAGTGTGCGCGTACAGAGAAAGGCCATGCAAGGACACAGCAAGATCGTGGCCATCTGCAAGCCAAGGAGAGAGGCCTCAGGAGAAACCAAACCTGCTGATACCCTGATCTTAGGCTTCCCAGCCTCCAGAACAACGAGAAAGAAATTTCTGTTGTTTAAGCCCCCATTCTGTGGTACTTTGTTACAGAAGCCCTAGCAGAGGAATTCAATACGTTTATTTATTAATTCACTCAGCTAAGATTTATTGGATTCATCTTTGTCAGAACATACTCTTCTAGATGCTTTAGATGCTGATGTGAGTCTGACAGAGTCCCTGCTCCCAGGGGATTCTGAAACTCATGGCGGGAGAGGGGTAAGGAAAGGATTAATAAGCGTTTAGTGTCTTAAGTGCTACCCTTCAGCAATGCAGAAGATATTCGGAGGAATGATATGGGGCACCTCGCCCTGTCGCGGGTAGAGGGAAAGGCTTCATGAATGAGCATGGCCTGAGCTAAGGCTCAAAGGTTGAGTAAATGGCTGAGAACTGTTGTGGATGAGAGGATGGGTAGAGAAGGCATTCCAGGCAAAGCAGAGGGAATAAATACAGCCACAGTGTCAAGAAAAGGCCCTGCTCATGCACCTTGTGCACATAAAATACTGGAAGGGACTGATGAGCGCAAAGGAAAGGCCAACTAGATAAACAGCTTGTTTGCCACGTTAGAGATCTTTGATTTAATCTGGGGGGTCACAGGGCTGCAAGAGTTTCTCAGCCTCAGCCCTGTTGACATTTTGGCCTGGATAATTCTTTGTTGTAGGTAACAAAGAATTAGAATGTTTAGCAACATCCCCGGCCTCCACTCACTAAATGCAAGTGTCACCCTGTGACAACCAAAGAAAGTCTCCAGATGTTGCCAAATGTCCAACTGGGGGGAAGGAGGACAAAAATGGTCTTGGATTGAAAACCAAAGCACTGCCTTAGAAGGTTCATAATGATATGAACCTGGAAACAGCGTGGTCAAATTTGCATTTTTATCCACAGTGAAGAGCAGTACGGAATAACGGTTTAAAAACGAGGACTCTGAAGCCAGCATGCCTGGGTTCAAACCCAAGAGTTGCTACTTACCTGTTGTGCAAATTTGTGCCAGTTATTTAACTTGTGTGCCTGGGTATTTTCGCCTATGAATGAGATAAGTACAGCTCCTTCTAAGAGTTGTTGTGAAGTTAAATAAGATATGTAAAGGGTTTAGAATAGTACTTGGCAGTAAGTGCTATGTAAATGTTTGTCAAACGAATGAAAAGACTTATAAGAAGAATGGAAATAGGGGACAGATCAAGGAAGAAGGACGGGTGTTAAGTTTGGTTGAAACTTGAGGCCTTCCTCAATGCCCTCAGCAGAAGGTAGTCTTGCCCTCCCTCAAAATCACATAGAGTTCTAAATACTGTGTTGTTATAGTTTATCTTGTTCCGTAGGTTATTATGCAGTTGTCACATTATCTTTTGTATTCATCCACAGTGCTTTTTAGCATATGCTCAACAAATATATTTAAACTAAGGAATAGAGAAAAATAGCATGCCAACCACTAGCCTTCTCTGCTGAAGATAGGTACCAATTTTACACAAAATATGAGTGCCCTCGGTTATTGTAAGTGTAAAGGGTACAGTAATGGAGGATAACGGGGCCCTGAATTCTAAACTGATAAGATTGCTGTTTTCTTCACTCCTGTGGTAGGAAGAATTCTAAGATGCCCTGAATGAACCTCACCTTGCAAAGTCTCCTCCCCTTTGAATGTGGATGGAATCAATGAATGTGATGACATGTCACTCCCATGATTATGTGACATTATATGACAAAAGAGATTTTCCAGGTTGAAAATAAATCTAATCACTTCAAAGCAGAATTTTCCCCAGCTTGTGACAAAAGGGAAGATGAGAGAGATTGGAAGCGTGAAGTTCGCTGTGCCGTGGTGGGCTCCGAAGATGGAGAAGGCCGCAATGGAAGAACCTGAGAGCAATTTCTAGCTGCCGAGAGCAACCTGCCAACAGCCAGCAAGGACACGGGTCAGCAGCTCTACCTCCACCAGAAACTGAATTTTGCCAACAACTTGAATGAGTTGTAAGTGAATTCTTCCCCAGACGTCCAGATTAGAGACCAGAGTGGCTGTGATTGCTGAGAAACTCCAGGGAGTGGCTCCCTTTGAGGGAGAGAAGGGAAGAGAGAGATGCGAAAGGACCAGCAGGCAGGGAGCTGCGCCTGCGGTGCTGACAATAAGCTGTGTCATGACTAGGGGGTGATTACATGTGCGTTTACCTTGTAACTAGACGCTAACAAGTAAAACTTGCTTTATGTACTTTTTTGCATGTTTTATTTTACAAATGTTACAAAGCGAATACAGACCTGCATGGTGTTGGCTGATTCATTTTATCCTAGTGCACACAGTTGGAGCCTCATGACTGCCTCAGGAGGGGAAGTGAGAAGTACCACGCACAACAGCTGCCAGTCAAGAGCCCAGGCACATCAGCGAGGGAGGCATCTAAGAAATGTGCACAAAGGCTCCTCTTGCCTGAAAACCTCACATCTTTCCTTGCTCGCTCTGGGCTCATGAAATGGACTATTTTCTGTTCTTTAACTTATTTATTATGTGTTTTTTTGGAAGCAGTCACCATCTTTGGAACAGGAACATAAATTACCTCGGAAGGAGACCATGCCTGCTCTGATTCACCGTCCCTGCTATTTTCTTAGATCAGCTCTTTTGTTTCCTGTTCTGTTGCTTCTCTCCAGAAGGCAGCTGAGATTTTGCCAGGGCAGCTAGTGCTAATGCCTCCTGCGCTGTTCCTTCACCGATGCACTGGCCTCTTTTACAGCAATGTGACTGGGAAAAGCAGTAATAAAGATAAACTGCTGATCGCTTTGTTCCTTCTCCAAAACAGTCCCCTGGACACTTAGAATTGTCCTGCTCTACTCCATATGTCTATCAGATAGTTTTTTCTTTTAAAAGATATCTAAAATTGGAACTTCATCACCATCATCGGCATTCAGTATTAGAGGGTCTAAGCTATTTGGCAGGAGAGAGGATGGATGTCCCTTAAGCCTGCTATCCTGTGCTAAGAATCAGCTTGGCTGGAGAAGGGCGTAGACCAGTCCATCTGATTGCCATAAAAGAAAAAGAAAGAAATGCCTTTTTGTTTAACCTTACAGATGTGCTGGTATAGGTTTCTAAGGAGGTTCAAAAGCAAGATGGAATAAGCAGTGCTTGCAATACCTGTAAAGCCTTACAACATCAGGATTCAACCTTAATTCCATCTCTATATTAGCTGACTCCCTGCCATGCAATCCTTGCTCATCCCTATCTCTAAGTAGATTCCAGGATTTTTTCATTGCCCCTCATGTAAAGTGCCTTACCGCATCACTTTTTCCTGTTCAAATTCTACCCATCCTTGAAATCACAGCTCAAGACTTCCTCCCTAAAGCCTTTTCCAAACTTATCAATATACAGGTCCTCTCCTATAAGTTCTTGCCACTCCTTAATCATGTTCCACTTAATTGGCATCTGATCATGTTACATTTGTTATCATAGATCATCACCTCCTTAGGAGGCAAGTCGTTTCTTTTTTTAATCATGTACTTCATGTCAGGACATGTTAGGTGCTGAAAAAGGGAAGCAGGAGAGTCACGGGACCATGAGACTTTAAAAAGCAGCTCTTCTTTGGAGAGAAAAATAACCTCATCCAATCTTAAAACTATAAATTATAGATACTCAAGAGAAGTATGATTGAGCCAAGTGATTCCTGGCATGTATAACTGTGGGTAGTTGGTAGAAAGTCTTGTTAATTGGATTGATTTAATATAGGAACAAGAATATGGCTGGCTTTTCCTGGAAACACACAAAAAGGAGAGAGTTTATTATCTAGGGGGATAGTTGGAAGTAGAAAAGGATCTAAAATCAAATGAGTTAGGAATAACCTTCATTTTTAGCTTCAGCTGAGTCTCTGTCTAACTAGAAGTGAAAGAGTCATTGGTATCGTCATCACCGCCATCATCTTCATCAGCAGCATACATTTAATAGGCATCCATATATTTTACATGGGTAAAAAATTCTCATCTGATGTGCTTAAAAATTCTAAAGAATAGGAATCATCATTATTCTCATTGTCTCATTGAACTGAACAAACTGAAGTTTAGAGAGGATATATTAACCTCCTATAGCTACTGTAGACTCTATTACTAGAAACTTTTGGCTTAAACCACACAAGTTTATTGCCTTATACTTCTGGAGGTCAGAAGTCTAAAGTCAGTTTCACTGGCCCAAAATCAAAGTATTGACAGGCCTAGGTTCTAGGGAAGAATTTTCGTAGTCCCTTCTTCCATTTTCACGACCAGCAGTGTATCATCTTCAGCTCTCTCTCTGTCTCTTTCTCTCTCTCTCTTTCTCTTTCTCCCTCTCTCCCTCCCTTTCACAGTCTGACCCTTGTAATTATACTGGGTCCACCCAGACAATCCAGCATAACATCCATATCTCAAAATCCTTAAGTTAGTCATCTCTCCAAAGTCCCTCTTGCCATTTGAGGTATCATATTCACAGTTCTTCAAGCACACCATTCTCTGTCTCACCAGTAATACTGTGAAGTAAGCTCACTGTAGGTACAGGTGGTAAAGAAGATGGCTAAGAGCCTGCAGAATCCACGTCCAAGAGGCTGGAAAGCCAGTTTGATGCTAATCAGATAGAAGATGCTAACCAAAGGAAGGTCTAAACAACGTTTCTCAAAATGTTGGGCAACCACCTCACTGGAATTATCCAGAGTCTCTTTTCAACGCAATTCTTGAGACCACCCCAGCATACTAAATTAAAATTTCCTTATACCATGTTTCCAAGGTGATGCTTATTCATGTTAAACTGTGAAAGCTACTGGGACAGGAAAAGAAGACCAACAGTGGGGGAGGGGTGGCTGACAGACACAGGCATTACAAGGCTCCAAAGAAAAGTTCCATGGTTAAGAACGTGCAAAATTTAACACGAGCAGCACTAGTAAGCAGATATTACGAAAAATAAGTGATGCTATCAGTGTGTCCTGTCCCAGAGTGTGATCCCTGTGAACCATTAACATTAGCTCCAACCAAAGGGACTCAGATGAGGCCCAACTCTTTTTAGGCAGAGCAGCCTTGTTCCCTGTGAATTCTTCATAGTACACACACACTCATGAATTCTTCCCCAATCTTTCAAATCTTGTGAAGAGTCATGTTTTCTGAGTTTACAGACACAAATGCTCATTTCTGAATATGACCACCATGCTAAATAAATGGATTAAAAATAACCTTGTTTTATCTTGCACATTTCTCTGAAGAACTCAAGATCTGGACAGATACGATTTAGTTGCTCTCCTTTCAATCCCAGGGATTCAATCAGCAGAACCTAATATTTGCTATTGATCTTTGAAATACTTCTATCGCTAGCACATATCCTATCCTCAGGTGTGTGATGGTCATGACAACTTTGCTCAATAATTGAGATGGACAGGCAACCTTCAGGAATAGGGCCTTGGTTTCTTTTCTCATGTTAAATGGCAACCCAAGTTTATTGAAGGGACAGTGGAAAGCCATCAATTATTTCTTCTGAAGGAAGCATAAATAAAATCTCATTTCCGAGCCATAACATCTCAGTTCAATTGACCTTTTGTTTGTCATGTCACCAAAGATGTCCCTTTTATATACAACCTCATAAGAGACTGCAAATTTGTTTGTCTTTAAATTTCCCAAGTTCTGACAAGCAAGGTTACAAAACAAAACAAGAATTCTCAATAGTAGATGAAGATTTTATCAAATTTTTTCTCCTTTTCCCCCCTCTCCTTTTTCTCTCTCTTTGGCTCCTGGGCATATCTATTTCATTCCAGGTCCCAGCACAGTGTCTGAAAGGCCATGAAGACCCAGACTTTTCTCAGAGCCTTGAGCCCTCCCAACCTCAGTAAATGCCAAAGCCTATTAGTGCCGAGAGAAAGAACAGGCACAGTGGTGGTTTGGCAAAACATCCTATAACCATTTGAGGGGGCCGTGTCACTGTGACAAGCGTCATCAAAAAATGTCTTATCTACTCTAGGGATTTCCTTTCTCCAGTGACTGAGACAGAAAGAAAGAGAGGAGAGAGAGAGAGCCAAAGATATTTTTCTGACTGTTGCGTCTCTAGAGATTTATTTTCAAATGTGCCCAAGGACTCTATTATGATTCCTTGAAGAGGGAAGCGTGTACCAGAGCATCAAGGTGAAAATGGCCTTATTATCACTTGATAATGTGGTAATGTCATGTACTAACTGGGCACATGATGCTGATCTCTGCAGATATTATCACAGATCCCGCCATTAAATGAGCCATCTAGTACTGTCAGAGCTGCTCACCAATGAAATGGGATTTGTATTCTAAATTCTGGTATAAATTTGTCCTCCGTCCATATCAGCGAAGGCAGCCTTATGGAGAGCGTCAAATGAGAAAAGACCTAAGATCCATAAGCCAATTATTAAAACAAAAGTCAAAATCAGGTGATGGCATTTGAATAAGAGAGAGGAGCCATCGTGCAAGATGATGAGCTAGATTCTGAAAAGCAGCCAAACAGCTCCTATGCCTGGACCTCATAATGGTGTATCTCCATTTATGGATAAGACGACTGGGCAGCTACGGGGTGGTATGATTTGAGGACTCAGAAAAAAATATATGATACATACTCCAATGCCTGAGTCTCCAGCACTCAAGAGTAATGTGGACTTTTGTTCATTCACCTATATAATATTTATTGAGGCTTACTTACCACAAGGAGCAAAATAGCCACATTCCCTACCTTTGGATTCTTGGCTTTTCCAAGGCCCTAAGTAGCAACTATCTCTAGAAGCAGCTATGGCCTTAAGTCATGACCAGGTATTAAGGGAAGGAATGATTTCCAAATTTTATGTAAAAAACAAAAGTTTACTCTCATAAAACAAAAACTCCAGAGCAAGACCCTTTGAAAAAGAGACAATAATGCACAGGGATCTGTGAGGTGAATGAACTGGACCAACTGAGGGCTGGGCTGAGCTAGAGGCCGTGCCCATCCCTGCCAGCAGCGCTCATCAGCAAAGCCAGGCATGTCAAGTGCACACATGGGAGAAAATTCCTTTGAGGTCTCCAACAAGGCAGATGACTCTTAATAGCAATTCACCAGAAATAAATTTGAGGAATAAAAATAATTTCCTTGCCAAATGATATGAGTAATCAGAAATAGAGCTAAGTCTTCTGAAGTGATGGCCAAGTGGGGCTAAGGAGATGTCAAGCCACATACACACAAGACACACCACCCCTTAAGAATGGGCTTTAACTAAGGGTCACGCATTGCAACAAATATCAGATTTGACACAAACCAGAACATCATTAAGTCATAGTTATATTTCTTTTTTTCCCCAGAAAGTTAAGTGTATTTCACATAGAACATACATGATGGTAATCACTCATCTCATGAGTAAATGATTAACATGTATGTAAAACCCTAATAAAACCACACAACCAGCTTATACCACAACAGCCTGCGGTTCTCAGTCAATAAGAGACAACCTCTGGGGGCCTTAGGGGAGCAACACGGAGGTATGATTAGAGACCATCATATCTATTTGCTCTCTAAACGGTCTATAGATTGAATAAAACATACTTCACACACTTCTATGCTCCTTGTCTTGTATATTAAAATGACTTGGTGGTCAATAAAATATTTTCAAAATCTTTACTTAATGTATATAAACATCAGTCATTGTATATTTTTTTTAGTCAACAAATATTAAAAGCAAACTATTAACCCAGAAGGGAAGAAAATGTTGTCTGGAAATTTTATTTGTTAAGATAAAGGACCTCATTCTTGAGAATATAGGGAATGACTTACAAAGCCATTCCCACGTGGAAACCCAATCTCACAGACCTTTATACCGTTCACCTAACTGCAGAGAAGGGAATTTGGTAAAATAGATGAAATAAAGAAACAAATAAATATTCCAAGAGGCCAAAGATAAGCCTGTCAAAATTAAAAGACATTCCAGCAGGGTTTGTAATTGATTTCAAACAGCTGGTCCTGCAAATCCAAAAGACTATCACCCCTCACGCTGGCCCCTTTGTCTTTCGGATCCATATTGGGCTTGTGATCCTTGAATGGAAGTGCAGGCTGGCACTGCCTGATAAGAATGCTGCCGTCCCCAACTGCAAGGTTCTCCCCTCCCTGAATAAGAGGAAACAATACAGAGGAGGTTCTGACAAGTGAAGTCCACTGATGACGACTCTGCTTTGAGAAAAGTTATAATAATGACAGAAAGTGGGAAAATTACAGATATGGTCAACCCAGCCGCTGGGGGATTACAAAAGTAAGAGACCCATGTTGGAACCTTCCCAATCTTTACCAAGAGCCAATATTTCCTCTTTTTTAAAGAAAACTTGATTTAAAGTAAGGAAGTAGAAGATGGCAAGATTTGAGGAGAATGGGAGGGCATGTAGAAGCAGCAAGGTCTTGCCAAATTCTTTAAGAAAAAATGTGAGAGAAGAATGCTAGTAGGTTGTGAGGCCAGAAGTCCAACTTGTATTGTTCCTGACATTAAATTTTCTCAAAAACAGCATTACTATAAGTGATATTTAATTCTCCAATCCACATTCGAGCTATTCTCATTCTCTTGGAAATTTAAGGAAAAATTTTAAAAACACTCTCCTCCTCCTCAGGTGGCCTGAGGAGAACCCATGCGGGTTTGGGGGCAGGGGAGCAGCACACAATCTGACAGGAGCCAGCAGGAGCCCGGCGATGAGCTCGTCATGTGACACCAGGAATCGTACCTCTTCAGAAAATAGCATGGCAATTATCACAAATAATTACTTTCAGAAACAAAGCTTCTTTTGGTAAGTCAGAGTTAATTTTCGAGTGTGAAAGTTCCTGCTACGACAGCACACATTGCAAAAAAGTCACAAAGTTGAACAAAAATATAGCATTAGGCCAAATAGAAAACAGTTTGGAAAGTTCAGACCCAAGAAATACTGAAGCAGTTTAGAATAATGTTGCTGTTCTAATTAAATGCAGCTTTCAAATTTCCACAAGCAAGACAGAAAATAGCACAAAATTTCTAAAATGAGATCAAGATACAAAATGAGAAGCCCAGAAGATATAAATTGAGGATTAGGTGGTCCTCAATTTATAAACAATTGTATCAGTAAGCGTTTCCACATAAATCTGAAACTGCCTACTCCTCGTGGGTGCAGTTCTTTTATCTTTTGATTCTGAACAATGGGAGATTGGTTATCCTGAGACACCCTTTCTGTTACATGGATACAAAACTACATTGAGTAAAAAAGTTCCTTGATGCTTCCTGGGTGTGCCCCCAAAACTACCTCCTCTGAAGACCCCGCTCTACATCAGTGCTGGAAATGGCTGCTACTACTGATGGGGCAAGACTTAGAATTAAGAAGTTATCCCTTTGAAACAAGGGAACATATGATGTAAGATGTATTTGAAACAATTCCAATATATCTAGGTACCGTGTGTTTAAAGTAACTTTGCCAACATTGGTCAGAGAACATAATAATCACCCATTATGTTATTGGTTCAGGAAAATGTCTTCCAAGATCTAAAGGAACTCACTTACAAAGGATTTTTAGAATGCTATGCACTCATCACTTGAGAAGAGTCTATTTAGATAATAACAGAATGGCTTGGAACAAAGGAAATGATTCAGGACGCTTCCCCGCTGGCAAAGAATTGCATTAATATATCTTGCTAGTTCATCTCGTTTGAAATGTCCTAATTTCCCTTGAGAGAAATTTTGATGTGCTTTTTTCTCCCTCCTCCCATTCCAGATATATATCAAATGTCCTTAAAAAAAATTTTAATGATGAATAAGCAAGATGAGAGATAGAGCAAGTGATATCATTGAGATCCTAGAGACAAATCTACATAGAGCACTGGACCTGTCCTAGAGGCATCTCATTGGCAAATGTCTAGGGCTTTCTCCCTCGTCTACCAGCTGAACCATATGAAAATTACATTTTGAAAATCAAAACTTGTCAAATATTGACTATTTCACTCATTTCTGCCTTGATGAAATAAGGTTTTATTAGATGGACTCTAAGATGCACCCCAGCCCTGATATTCTATGGTCATATAAGTCCATTCTTGGTGAAATATAAATAATCCTGAGAGCCGTAGAGATTTACATTTTCTGGGGAACACGGTTAATCATATACAAGCAACTTTTTCAGAAAACATTCTTTCCAACTGCTTTATATTTATTAATCTTCATTTATACTCAGGATGGGAAGATGGACCATAGAGATAGATGGCTTAGCACATGTGTGTCATGCAGAGTGTACAATGAGCCCCAATAAACCATCTCTTCTTTAAAGAAAAATATAACAGGGCCAGAGTTTCAGTAGATCTGGAAAAGCGGCACAAGAAGTAATAGAAGTAAGGTCATCATGGAACCCCTATAAATAAAGAAAAATTCAAATCACGAACTAAGGACTGAACACCTTTTCATTATAGACAAAAGAATTGTGATGTATCTAAAACTATAAATAAATCGTAAGATAACTGTTCCATCACTAATCGTTAGGAAATATGTGAATATCTTCCTGAAAAAGGGTGAATCGGAAACATTTTATTTCAACACGGGTCACATCTATTGAATGTACGAAATAAAAAATGACAATACTGAGGTTGGCATTTTTCATGACTCTCGTGTCATCCAAGCATGAAGCAATGGAGTGTTTGCAGGTGAGTGAGTTTGAGTCGTATTAATGGCTAAATTAAAGCAACTATTAAAGCAATAAAATTGATAACTTGATGCCAACAGGAACAACTGATTATCAAAATATAGGCTCTAGTAGAAAGAAAAAGAATAAAAGGGAGCAATGTTTATATTGGGCTTTTCATTTGAAAAAATAAACCAGATAAATTACTGAATTGGATGATCTCTTATAGGGGTATGCGAAAATCAAGGAGCAAAGAATGCAGGGCAAGTTCCCAAGGATGGGCTAAAAATTAACAATGGATCAAATAGTAGTTGTGAAACAAATGATCCTTCTGGAGTCCATGTACTCCCAAATATCAAGAAGTAAGATAAGTAGGAAACAGAAAACAAACAAATTTAAAAAAATGAGGTGAACACGAAATGCCAGAGAGCAAGTAGGACCAAAGCCAGAAGCTAAGAGTTCAGGAGATGGCCTCTAACGGATAGGGGAAAACAGAGCAAACTGGCGGTATTACCAATAAGATGGACTTTTCATCATCACAGAGGGATGTTTTAGGACCCAGTGAACTAAGCTGGAGACAGCAGAAAAAAACAACAGAGAACAGCACTGGAGAGGGCAATGAAAGGACCAAGCAAAGGGCCCTTTCTAACTGTCTACACCAAGTCTAGAAAAACTCAGTAAGGAAACGTTGGGTGTACTAGTTTTAAATGAAAAGAAGGCTTAGGATTTGTAGAAAAGAAAAACACCAATGAAATTTATTTTAAAATGAACTTGTTTCACTCATTTTAGAAACGCAATAACTGTTAGAACTGCCAAGCCTGGAATAATGGTGCAGGGGAATAAACTCTTAGAAGGAGGATCCCAGGTCCATCTCTCAAAGGGCAGACAATTTAGTGGTGAACTAAGGTAGAGACCCTCGATAACTAGTCAAAGACATTACAAACATGGATTCAATGAGAAATAGAAAGTGCTTTCCAGATGAAGAAAAGAGATACTCTGTTATTTTCAACTAAAGGATTAGCACTATTGCTGCATAACAAACCATTCCAAATCTCAATGGCTTAAAAGAGTAATCATTTATTAAGGCTCACATGTCTTTGTATGAAGGAGCCCTTTGAAAGTATAATTGCTGGGAAAATGAAGAAAATAGAGAAAACATGACGGAAAAATTAACGTTGCTGTGTTCATTCAATGGAATCCTTACATGGTGAAAATGGGTAAATTATACCTGTAAGTATTAACAAGAAAATCAACCTTAAAAAGCACAACGTGAAGAAAAGCTAAGTTTCAGAGAAACAATTCTATTGTGATAACATTTCTATGCTTTAACAACACAAAAATATTAAATACTGTTTCAGAATACACACATGTGATAAAAGTGTCGCCAAACATTGTTTTGATAAACAACAATGGTATCAGCTATTTCTGAAAAGAAGAAGGAGGAAATGGAAATAAGGATAATTGAACAGTGGGAGTCAAATGAATCTGTAAGGTTTAATTAAAATAGCCAAAGCATACATGACAAAATATTAAGATTTGACAAAACTGGGTGATAGTAGATATTCATTATGATTTTCACTATATTTTTCTCCATGATTAAAACATTTCATATTAAATAATCAGTTACGTATAGAGAAGTTCTTTATTCAGAGAACTGTATTATTGACAGAATGGGAAGCTTAATTAAATCTGTTAAAGATGTTCTTAATAAAGCTGGTGCATCTTCCACTCACTGGCTCTGCTCTTGACACAGGCATAGCCGCTGTTTGTTCAAGATACTCAAACATGTCACAGAGGTTTTTCTAGAGAATTCTAACATGTATAGAGAGCTTAAAATCAAGTACTGGAGAAAATATGTTCCAGACTACTGCAGATGTCCTCGGTTCGAATAATATTTTAATGAAAAATTGTGTGTAGGCTAGAGCCTGCAGCAAGAAAGTCTGGTTGAATGGATTTGCACCACAGCGTTAAAATAAATAAATAAATCTCCCCACTCGAATCTGTGCATGTGCTTTAAAAGAAAAAAAAAAACAGATATTTTACGGTTAAATATAACCATAAACTTAACGGATGTTTCATATGAGGTAAAATTCTGTCATTTGTACAATTTGATGTGAATATTAGGAAAATGCAATAGCTATCAGGCTTACTGAAGAAATAAGATTATATTCTAAATGCTTAGCTTTGAGAAAACACTGTTAAAGCACATTCTAATAAATTCTTTATGTTAAATAGAAACTTTAACTTTAGTATATTCTACTTATTCTCACAAAAGTTTGGCTCTCTAAGGCTAGCATAAGTGAAATACCATGTACATATAGCATAATATGAGCAGGGCCACCTTGAGGACTCCTGTCCCAAACAACCTCCTCTGCTGGCTAGTCCCAGCCTGGAAAATTCCCTCTAGCAGTAAGGATCTTTGCGATTGGCTGCAGAAGAGAAAGGAGGCTCCTGAGCGGAAATCTTCTATCCTATAGAAAACAGAGTCAAAGTGAAACTAGGAAAAAGAGAAGCTCTTGGAAAGCGTGCTGGAGGATGAAGATGAAAACAAAAGTGCCCTTGGAATGACGAGGACAGAGTGTATCCGAGAGGAAAGACACCAGAATCTAACTCGCTTGAGGCGTACCACAGCCTTCTGGAGTCACTTCTGCCCCTGCGGAGGAGGGCTAGGTCTCCAGGCTGGATGGTCTTCTACCCGGAAGAACACGTTGCTTCAGGTGGGAAACTGGAGGTGTTAGCTGGAGATGTGAAACTCTCTAAACTGCTCTCCATAAAAGAAAATGAGAATTTGGGGGGTACAGAAAGTCTAGTGGAGATTGGAGGGCAGGGTGAAAGCAGAGATGAGCAGAACGAGGCATTTTTTGGCAAGATCTAAGAAAGGACCACGAAATCTTTTCATCTCATCCTTTTGGCATTGAAAGTTGGCCCTAGAGGAATTCTGACACTGCCGTGCACAGCATAAGAGCCATTTAGCCAGAAAGAAGTAGTAACTCTGCATCATGCAATGATCTTGTTTCTGTACCTGCCTCTCTGTTCGTCCACCTCTGGTCTGAGTCCTCAGTGCGTACCCCTTCTCCTACCTATTTCATTTGAAAGCACAATAAACAGAACTTCCCAAGCAAAGGCTTATATTACTTATATTTATTAAATGATAGTTGTTCATTATTAAAATTGATAATTTTATTAATTAAGTTCAAGCTGCCTGTATTCAACTTAAAATGAATATGTCTGGTAGAAATAATCAACATAAAAAGTTAAAAATGACCAACAATACACATATCAAAATATGTTATTCATTAAAAATTGTCCGAAAAATCAACTTTTGGACAAAATTTAGATTTGGAAAATTTAGCATGGGGAAATTCAAATTATTATTAAACCCCAAAAGAAAAACAAAGAGCTATAATTGATACAATTTCATATGGATAAAGATACTGATCTCCAAGATAAACCTTTCTATCAAAAGTTAGCCTATAAAGAAACTGCCAAATTTTTTAAAATTCAAGAAAATAAGAATAAAAATTGAAAAGATTTAACTTTGTTGTATAAAAAAATTAATCATTTGCAATTACATTTGATTAATTATTTTCTCTATTTTACTGCATGAAATACTTTTTACATGTGGATTACATTTTATGAATGGATATTCATACTGAATTAATTCTTATAAAATGTGTTTATTCAAAAGTTCCTCAGGAACAGCGGGGCCAAATATCCTCTACCTAATGGAGCTCTTGGAGAAATTTTGCCGGTTAGAAACTTCCGTCTGTTGGTGCGAAGGATGAGGTGATAAGAAAACAACTTCATGTACAGCTAATTTTTGACAAAGAGGCCAAGAACACACACCAGAAAAGGGAAAGGCTCTTCAATAAATGGAGCTGGGAAAACTGGACAACCACATGGAGAAGAATGAAAGTAGACCGTTATCTTACATCATACACAAAAATTAACTCAAAATGGATTAAAGACTTGAATATCTTTAATTCAAGACCTGAAGCCATGAAACTCCTAGAAGAAAATATAGGCAGCACGCTCTTTGAGATCAGTCTTAGTGGCATCTTTTTTGAATATATCTCCTCAGGCAAGGGAAACAAAAGAAAAAATAAACAAATGGAACTACATCAAACTCAAAAGTTTCTGCACAGCAAAGGAAACCATCAACAAAACAAAAAGACAACCCACAAACTGGGAGAAAATATTTGCAAATCACATATCCAATAGGGGTTAATATTTAAAATATATAAAGAACTCATACAATTCAACAAGAAAAAACAACCTGATCAAAAAATGGGCAGAGGTTATGAACAGACATTTTTTTCAAAGAAGATATACAGATGGACAGCAGTACATGAAAAGATGTTCAACATGAATAATTATTAGGGAAATGCAAATCAAAACTAAAATGAGATATCACCTCACACCTGTCAGAATGGCTATTACTAAAAAGACAAGAAATAACAAGTGTTGGAGAAGATGTGGAGAAAAAGGAACCCTCATACACAGCTAGTGGGAATGTAAACTGATGTTGATTCTACGGAAAACAGTATGGAGATTTCTCAAAAAATTAAAAATAAACATACCACATGATCCAGTTATTACACTTCCAGGTATTTACCCAAAGAACATGAAAACACTAATTAGAAAAGATACATGCACCCCCATGCTCATTGCAGCATTTTTTCACAATAGCCAATATTGGGAGCAACGTAAGTGCCCATAAATGGATGAATGGATAAAGAAGATGCAATATTCATATGTACACTGGTATACTACTCAGCCATAAAAAAGACAAAATCTTGCCACTTGTTACAACATTGATGGACCTTGAGGGTATTATGCTAAATGAAATGAGTCAGATGGAAAAAGCAGTTGCTGTATGACTTCACTCATAATTGCAAGATAAAGAAACACGTAGATAAGGAGAACAAATTAGTGGTCACCAGAGTAAAAGGAGGTGAGGGGAGGGCAAAAGGGGTAAAGAGACACATGTGTATGGTGACAGATGGAAACTAGACTTTTGGTGGTGAACACAATGCAGTCTATACAGAAGTTAAAATGTGATTATGTACACCTGAAGTTTATATAATGTTATAAACCAATGTGACCAATTAAATAAATACATACATAAAAAGTAAATTTAAGGCAAATATTTTAAGATTTTATTTTCCCTTTTTCTCCCCAAAGCCCCCCAGTACATAGTTGTATATTTTTAGTTGTGGGTCCTTCTAGTTGTGACATGTGGGATGCCACCTCAGCATGGCCTGACGAGCAGTGCCATGTCCGCGCCCAGGATTCTAAGCGGTGAAACCCTGGGCCGCCGAAGCAGAGCGCGCAAACTTAACCACTCGGCCACGGGGCCAGCCCCTCAAATATGTTAAAATGTTGGCATTTGTTCATTCTGAATGATGAATGATATTGTTCTCTGTAGTTTTCTCTGTTAATAATGTTTTCTAATTTTAAAAAATTAAAATGTGACAGAGAATTTCTGTGGTGTTCTGAGTTAACAGCCAGAGGCTAGAGCAAAAACATTAAAAAAATAAAAAGGAAAGGAAAGAACTTCAAAGAACAGGGGTATCTAATCCTCACGTTTTAGGTGAATTGCTGTATATGTTACTGCAATGCTCCCTTGCCTATCCCCTTGACTAAATCTTCACTATAATCTGCTGTATCTATAAATGTTCTCTGTGCCTGGTAGATGGGAGAGCTTAAAGACATGGGCAATATTCCTTATTTGAGTAGCTTATAGAGAAAGCAGCTAGCAGAAGTGACAAATAGATCAAATTCAGAATGAACCAGAAATTGGAATGAGAAGTGACTGTGAGAATGCTCACTCCTGGGAATTCACAGAAATGCTGGGAAAAGCATTGGATTTCTTGTTGGACATAAAAGAGGGGATGCAAATCAATTTTATGTGTATCTCAAAGGAGAGAGTAACTTCTAATGATGTCATGATTATAGTCCACACCAAGAAAATCTATCTACTTCCCAGAGTAGACCTAATGGACTTCAAAAATGTAACTATAAAAATAAATAATAATCCTATTTTGTAAATGTATATAACATAGTTATATATATATATATATATATATGTAAGTGTTTATAGCACAGCTTCTTCTGGGAGGAAAAATTACTGATTTTCTCTATATAACTAAGTCTCTTTCTGTGTCCCAATAGGAAAACGTCATAAATATGTAAGAGTTCTACATTTTCTAAAATAATTAAAACTTTACCACTGAGACCACATTCCATGTGAGGACCATAAATAAGCAGGGTAGCTACACAATTTTCACACTCAGGAAGAGAACTAAACCCAAAGGAGGTTCTTATCAAGTCAATATTTCCTCTTAAGAAAGAATGAGACCCAGACTTGTCAATACTCAGTGCATCGTCTTTCGATATCTTAACAACAGCACGCGTGAGAGAGGATGTCTCTCTCAATTTTGAACTTGGAAGACTTGCCATTTTGAGAGTCATAAATCTCACTTCATATTCTCAGATAGAAATAGCATGTTTTTAGGGAAGACCACTCTGATCTGCTTGGGTGCCACTTAACTGAATCCTTCAATTTACACACATGCAAGGAACAGGCCTTTCTATTGTTCTTGAGGAAAACTTGAGACAGTGGGTTTGCTCTTTGGCCTATTAACTTTACTAGGTTTCCTTAGCAGAGCAGTACCCAGAGAGAGGTGGAGAAACCCTTTATCTAATCATCAACGTATTTTGTGTTTCCCTCTCAACGAAATCTGGATTTTGTAAGTCACCTCGACTCGCTCCGTGTGTATCTTTCTGAGGAAGAGTGTGTATGCGTATTAAAGCCCTGTATCAGACTGTGCCCTGAGAAAAATAGAGTCCCTGCCTTGCTTTCACCTCATGTAACAGAAAAACTATGCAAAGGAACAGCCATGGACTTGGCGCAGCTCCAGACCAGACTAGGACATGATGAATGACATAATTTAGGATTCAAAACTCAGTTTTGAAAAATATACTATAGGATAGCATGATTGACCTACCTGCTAAATAAAATTCACTCTACACGTTTGTGGTGAAGGCAATAATGGGCATGAGAATGTTGTGGAAATTTCTCGAGAAGATGTCAGGTTCCTGTGACAGGATAGGAAATAGGCTGGAGGAGGAAAGAACGTGTGTTTCTCAGAGGCACGAAAGGAAAGTATATGTAAAAACTGAGATACACCAGTATCAGGAGATTCCCATTGTGGGGACTGAGTTTACCGCACAGTCACACAGGGAAACCTTGTAGGAGCTGGGCAGATATCCTGAAAAAAGTCTTTGAACAAATTAGTAATTACAATTATGTCTAGGACAGATTTTAAGCTATTCCATGTGTTGTCCAGTACTGTAAGGTTTCAGCAATCTTGTTAAAAGTCCTGTTCTGGTCTAACTTGTGCTTTGGGGGAGGAAAGGGAGTGAAGTTGCCTTCTTCAAGGCCAAGTGGTGTCTGGGCTGAGGAGGCAGGACTGGAGGAGTCAAACGACCCAGACAGAAACACCGTATTTCAAATTGAAAGGAACAGGGGAGGATGGATGCAAATTATAGGCCACGTATTGTTGAAAGCAGTGCAGCAGAAGGGCTGGCAGCGGAGGAGGTTTGCTCAGCCAAGAGCTGGCTCACCTGGGTAGCCAGCAGCTGATACAGCTAGGTGGTGACCAGAGTAAAAGTGATAAGACCAGATCAGAGGTGACGGAGGGCCTCTTCCGGAGCACAGTAAGATTACTGCTCGAGGAAACTTCCAGGAATAACATAGAGGTCTTTAAAGGGGTGCTACTTTCCCAGAAAGAGATCAGGGATGAATCACCCCCTAGCCATTTTGGGGGAAAATGGAACCTAATCTTATTTGATAGTACCAGGCTGGTGAAACAGGAGCACATGGTTACACAGTGAAAGACGTTATAAGCTGTCCAAGGATGTACAGCTTTGTGCGGACACGCCGTTTCCACAACAGGAGTGAGGATTCCTAGAAGGAATGGTCAGATTTTACTCTTGGCTGACAAATGCAGAACTGCCTCTCCTAAGCCTTCCTTTGGAGAACCCAGATTTCAACTCTCCATGCCACCCATTTCCCTGCCCTGCTGCTAGATCTGGCATCCATCCTCAAGATGCCCTCTCACTCAAGGCAGGAGTTTACTTTTGGCTCTCTTGCTTTTCTGGTTCTGCTATCCCTTCCCAGGTATGCTTCCACAGAATCATGTAGGATTGCCTTCCCTTCGCGGCAACTTTCTAGGGATCATTTGATCTGGATAACGTTCCTAAAGGTAGCGATCCAACCTGGAGAGAAGAACCCAAATTAAACCGTAATTGACCTATACCAGAGTTTGCAAGGCAAAACTTTGATAATTCATTTAGTAAATATAACCTCCTTATTAAACAGATTGACATTACTAGGACCTGGAGGTCTTAAATTTTTTATAGAAGTCAGTTCCAATGACTGCATCTTTAGGAAGCCAGAGGTCAAGAGAATAAAGAGCCGTGAGTACACCGGACAGGGAGCTCGTCAGCACACTGCCGGCCGCACAGCAATCTTGTTAAATGATGATTTCACTCTCAAAGACGGGGCATTTCTACAACTCTTGCCAGAAATCTTGCATTCCTGCTGGACTGAATGCTCAGATTAATCCCAATGCTTAACTTCACAATTTTTCTGAAGCAAATTTTATACTGTATATATTTGCATTTCATTTTGGAGTCATAAAAGAGAATCTGATATTTTCCCCTCAATATCTTTTATAATGGATTTGTTTTTTGTCTTCTTTTCTTTAGTCAGAATGCTCGTGGGTCGTCTCCTCTCTGTTTATAGTTATAATTTTTTAACCTCCAATAATGCTTATGTCTCTTCTTTGCTGTGCTCAAAGACAGCCAGCCGCTTCTCCAAAATTGTTACCCATAATTGTACTTATTATTCTCTTTTAAATCTGTGATAAATAATCCTTGCCTCAATTACTTATTTAGTCTTATGACTTAAAACAGCTCTCAATAAATGTAATTCGGCCTTGTACTAGTCTTTTTTTTTTTTTTTGTCTGCTAATAGCTCGTATAAAAGAAATACTTTCTTTTCAGAACGCTGCTAGCTTACCAACACACAACAAAGCTTTGGTTGCTCCCCTTTATTTGTTCTTACTCAATCCATTTTGCTTATTGATTGATGTTTTAATGCCATTAGATAATCAGACATTTTCTCTTCTCTGCAGCCTGAGTGAGACCCTAGGAGAGCTTCACAAAGTACACAGACTCTTGGAGGAGAGCAGGAGGCAGGAGGATTGTGAAAAGAAATTACTAGTAAGGGAAGTGGGAGAAGATATTCTGTTAAAAGGAATATATTGAACAATTTATTGGGAAGGCTTGGCTTGAGTCATTCACAAGAGTTAGACCTAGGGGGTTTTAGAGACGTACAAATTCAATATAAGTCAACAGTATGAGGAAACAATCTGAGGGGAAAAAATCTAACTCAGTCTTAGGTTGTACTAATTTAAGGACAGTGTCATGTTCAGGAAGGTGACAGCCCTGATGGCTTCTGCAATCTCTACACTCTACTCAAAGTAAGTTCAGTTCCAAGTTCCTCAGTCATTCTGTGAGAGTGAGGTAGAATAAGGAAAGAATTAAATTTTGCTTGTTATCTGCTATGTGCCAGCAATTGAGCTAGACACGCACATAAACTAACACATGGAATGTAATGCTTAAGTCAACCATTTGACCTCGGTATTATTTTTCTCTTTTGGCTGTAAGGAAACTCAAAGAGATTGACAGAGCTTGTAAATGAATTAAAATCTAATGGCCAAGTCCATGTTCTTGCATTTTTTAATACTGAAAAATTAAAGCAACCTATATGTCTAAAAGTAAGAGAATGATTAAAACAAGTATTGCAAATACGTGCAATAGACACTTCAATATATCCTCCCTTTCAAGGATTACCTTTCCCTAACATCCGTTACAAAGGAAAAAACATCGTCTCAGATGCCTCCCAGCTGGTTGACTCAGAAGGGTTCTGAAGCACTCTGTGTCCTCAAGGCACGTGCCCCCTCCCTCTGTGCTAATTAGTCACCATCCCAAACTCCTGGGTGAGTCCTCCCTCTCAGTGGGCAATTGCAGAGGTTAAATAAAAAGCAGGCGCCACAGACCGTAAGGAGGTTCACTCTTAACAAAGTATTGGGCTAATTAAAGGGAATTATAACGTAAGAGAAAAAGCTGAAACCTATTTGTTAATTATTACTGTTCCTATATGACAAAGGAAAAGAACCCAAGAAATTAAACCACCTCAGGACATTCCTGTATGAACATCTCCCACCACGCATCCAAGCACTAGCCACACCGCCTGGGTAGGGAGTATGGGCAAGAAAGTCTGCGTCAAAAGACAAATTAATTTGGCAATTCAATTGATTGATCTATCATGGGCACAATAGTTTATCATGTTTCTATGATATTAATAGTGAAAAAAGCTTATGATAAGACCTCTAATGTCCTTTAATGTAATCAATACTCCTATTTGAATATTCAAATATTTTGTGGTCACTATTATAAAAGGAAATCATTCACAATGAGATATCTTTATTGAGGATGGAGAGCATTTAAATAATATCTCTATCACTTTTTAAAGTTTTTTCGTTTAGATTTAATTTTTCTGCATTCATATTTCTCAATTTTGTAATTTATAAAGACTTTTGACAACAGTTTCTAAAATCTCAATATTCTCTCTGCTATAAATTATTGCTGCTTCTAAATCTAAGTATTATTTATCAACTTCTAAGGCTTCTAAAGCCAGTTTCCTCCTTAAACTATTTTAAAATGCCTTTCATGTTCTCTTTAACCTCTTTGCTGGGGTTTTCTCTTTCCTAGTACCTGTAAAGGCTATCAGCTATTTTTAAATTACCTCTCTAATGTTTTTTTTATCTTCTATAACCGTCATTCAAGCTAATCCTACACATTTTTTTCAATGAAGATATTTGTTTTCCTGTTGATTTCTGATAATTTCATGGTAAAGAACTATTGGAAGTTTCCAGACCTCTATTGGCGGAACTGTAATCTGCTCTGCTTCCCATGTGGTGTCCTTTAGAATACTCATGAATTTTCATATTTCCTCTCACTGAAACGTAATAACCAGATACTTTAATTCCTGCCAAATTGATTTATTGGAAGCTAATGGTATTGAAACGCTGTTGTATGTGATCTTATTATTTAATATTCTAAATTTTAATATCTCGTAGGCTCTAAGCGCAAAGCTTGCCTGACTGTAATAAAAGTGTCCTGAAGTGAGAGGCTTTAGAGGTTGTCTGCTTCCATTTCTTGCTTTGGTAAAATGATAATGATGCCATATTGAACAAGCATAAAGCTATGTTCTCTCTCTAGCTCTCCAAAGGACATTCAAATTATAACTAGGTGGTTTAAAATCTCTGGATGTATTATTGAATTATTTAGAATTTGACACAAAGATCTCTGAAAATTTTTACACTAAAATAGGTTAATTCAGACGGCAGCATGTTATATCAGTGCTGACGTTCTGAGAAGAAAATGGACATGAAGTCCTGTGTGCACCTTTGCATTTACATCCACTTGGATTTTCTTGTGTCTGTTCTATCTAAAATCCCTTGTACTTTTTCTATAGATGTTAAATATGATATGTATCTTTCTTGCTTCAGTTTGGTACATCTTGAAGTCCTTCTGATCCAGAAGCAGCGACATGAAAAATGAGTAAAGTAGGATATTTTTCTTCGTAGTATTGATAAACAGAATTTCTCTCTTCAGTACATCTCTAAAAGTTTATACATGCTGGATTTATTAGTCAGAGTTCTGCAGAGAAACAAAACCAACAGTATGTGTGTATACATACAGAAGGAGATTTAGTATAAGAAATTGACTCCCATGAGTATAGACACTGGTGAGTCCAACACCTGCAGTGTGGGCTGGCAAGCTGGATGCCTGGGGGAACCACAGATGAGGAGGAAGTCTGAAAGTGTCTGCTGGAGGATGCCCTCTTGCTCTGGGAGAATGCTGTTTTTGTTCTATTCAGGCTTTCAACTGACTGGATGAGGCCCGCCTACATTGGGGAGGGCAATCTGCTTATTCAAAGTTTACCAGTTTAAACGGTAAAAGTAAACCAGTGTATCACCCTCCAATTTGACACATAAAATTAATCATCACACAGGCACTAAGATATGTAATGATAGATGTATTATCTCAGATGTTATCTATCTCAGTGTTATCTCAGATGATAGGCTAAACTGCAGATGTGACTGATAATTTCCCAATAGTGGCATTCTTTGTGTACCCTGGGACAACAATCCATGGTACATAATGTAACCACTCTACCATGTTAACATCAGTTCAGATTTCAAATTGGCCTTATCCCCTTCCTCCAGAACTGTGTAAATTCCATCAGTATAGGGCCCTGGGACAGGTAGCATTCCTGGCAAAGGACACTTTTTAAATTAGTCAATACAACAGTCTATTCTTTAGTCTGTCAATAATCTCCTAACCACACTGTTTAACAGGATTTAGAAAGAATCTAAATCATCTTCTTTGCCCTTCTAAATTATCTGTAAGATACTAGTGTGTTAACATAATAAAAAAATCCCCTTGCCTCTTTATTACACGATTTAGTAGGCAAATATTTCATAACGTTATTCTGTAACTTAGCACTTTAAGCCCAACATTCACATTGTCTCATTTGGTCTTCGTAGCAACCATATATGGTAAGTAAGAAAATATGAGATTATCACTACTTAACTGTTTTGAAAACAGACAAAGATAGTTTAATAATTTTCTAAAGGTCAACCATTTGGTGACAGAGGCTTAACTAGAAGCCAGAAATCTTGACTATTAGTTTAGTATTCTCTTTTTTGTCTACAATACACTGAATGTCAACTGATCAGTTGACTGTTACACATTGATTACGTAAACTTGCTTTTCGTATCTGGTCCTGTATGTGACAATTAAGTGGTTTAAAAATTGCCTTTTCATTTCATCATCAAATCATCATCCAAAAGCAATTTAATATATTCAGCATCTACCACATAGAAAGCATTGGATTACATCAACTATTTAATGGCCACCCCAAAAGATTCTGAAGTTCCTGTGAAACTCCGACAGACATGACTCTGTAGATAAATGGGAAGCTAAATTGGGAATACAGATGTAATTACCACTAGAAAGCCAATCTGTCTGGATCAGCTTTCTCATGGTATTGGTCCAGAATTTTCACTGAAATGTTCACTAAGTCAGAAGAATTTATCTACAGTATCATATTTCTTCCCAAATTTTGGAAGGCAGCTTGCTGACATAGTAGCGTGTATGGCTGTGTCTATGCTCCATCTGCATTCTACACACTCTCAAATTCCCACATGTCATCAGGTTTATATTTCCTTGCTTCATGAAGTTTGGAAGGGCTGAAAGCAGAAGCTGTCTAATGATAGATTTGCTTTATATATTTTATTTAAGCCTTTTCTTATTAAAGAGAGTTTGCTGGGTTTTGAGGAGAGGAAGAGAGAAAGTGGAAATTGCCTTTAAGAGTAACAGGGTAGTATGAGGCTGCCTAGAATGGAGATGGAGGAGAGAAGTTCCCGGCATAGTGGAGAACTCTATGGGGCAACTCCCTCAGACAGTGGGCAAATCTCAGAAAGAACTAGGTACACGGTGTGCCTAGGGAGTTTGGAGCCTAAAAGCCAGATTTAGCTACTCTGGGTCTACGAATGGCAGAGAAGTAGAAAGCCATTGACCTGTAAGGGACCCTATGACCTTAGAGTGAGCTGCAATTGGCCCTGTAATTCATAAAGTAGATCATAGAGACCACACAAATCTTCTATAATCAGTTGCAAAGTTGAGAAAGAAAGGGCATCTGAATAATAACTGAGATTGCATGTCGAGCCAGAATCAAATCAAATTAAACCAAATAAGGCTGTATTTCCCACACCTCTGAATTCAAAGATTGAAATTGACTCCCGTTATACAAATTTGACTCTAACTAATGTTGCAACTCAGTAGAATGAGAATAAGAAACTGGCCAAGTGGCCCATTTTCTTTATTTTTGGCTTAGAGGTGGCGAGTAGGAAATGAATATTAGGTTCCTGGCCTTGTAGTAGCTGTTTTACTCACAATTATCACATTTAGTGTACACAGCAGAGCTTTGAGGTATACAAATGAGGAATTTAGGCTGAAAGTGGAGAATTTGTCATATAACTTGTAAGTGGCTGAACTGTGACATGAACTGGGACCCAAATGCCGCTGATTCCCTTCTTAATTCTCTGCTGCCTCACTCCAGGCCTTTCGTTCTGTGATCTGTTGGGGTCTGAGGCTGGGTTTTCATTGTGTGGCTTGACAAGACCTCTTTCGATTTTTGTTAAATATTGGGATTTTCCAAGCACTGACAACTCATCCACTCTGCCCCTGAACATGGTTGCTTGCTGTCTGGCTGCCTACTTTTCAGGCTATTTCTGCTTTTTCACTTTTCTCCAAACTTTCTGTCCCACACAATATCGTCTATAAGTGGGAGAGAGCTAAATGTCCATCCACAGAGACAGAAATGGGCAAGCTATTTTGGTGAACCTAGATTGGATGAGACAGGCCCCTTTTTACAACTGGTTTATTAAGATATAATTCATATACTGTAAAGCCTTTTGTTATTTTCTGGGGTTTTGGAAAAGTTTATTCTGATTGACCACTGTCTCCAGTATCCTCATTGCTTTTATGGAGTAGATTTTTGGAGTTCCTTACTTTGCCATTTCAGAAGTCTTGTTTCTGAAATGGACAATTTTAGGTATTTTTCCCACCTGCTTTTCCTTATTAGAAGAAACAGAAGCATTGTTACCCCAAAGAGGTAACCACAGAACCTACTTTTTAATCACTAAGCACTTCAATATTTAACTGCTGTAGGATTCAGCCTTAGGAACAACAGGACAAAATGTTGCTAATGATATAATTATACTATAATTACTTTGTTAGTCAATATGCAAAATTGCAAGTATCCTACCAAACAAGAAATATTAATAATGTGAAATGCCAAATAATGAAAAACTGAAACTCCCTTTGTATAGTTGATCCTTTTGAGCTTAGGTTTACGAAGTAATTAAATTATACAACGTGCACATCAGTAAAGTTTCTAGTTACCTCATCATCTCATTCTAATGTTCTGTGTAGACAGTAGTGTTAAAAGAAGGCTTCCTCCCCTAAACCACAGAGACAGATGAGATATCTTATGACCAAGAGAATGAGAACAAAAAACTTGTAAACTTAACCAAAACCTATGAAAGTTTTACTCTCATACCTTCTGTGTAAATGCTCTCAAGTTAAAATTATTAAAATCCGATTTTCCAAAACTGAAATTTATTTTAGGGGCCGGGCCGGTGGCGCAGTGGTTAAGTGCACACGTTCCGCTTCAGCAGGCCCCGGTTCGCTGGTTCGGATCCTGGGTGCAGACATGGCACCACTTGGCACGCCATGCTATGGTAGGCGTCCCACATATAAAGTAGAGGAAGATGGGCACGGATGTTAGCTCAGGGCCGGTCTTCTTCAGCAAAAAGAGGAGGATTGGCAGCAGATGTTAGCTCAGGGCTGATCTTCCTCAAAAAAAGAAAAAGAAATATTTTTTAAATGTAGCTGAATTCACAAAAGATAATGGGATAAAAATGAGAAAGCTTCTTAATTGTTTCTTTCCAATATCAGCAGCCCCAAGACATCAAGCTCATAATACAATTAATTAAATTGTCACACCCTAAATTCTAATGTAATACTGGGTAGTATTAAATCTCCTGATGCAGAAACTCTATAATGCACTCAACAGACTTTATTTTGGGCCTGAAACATAATGCTTCTTGCTTGACTAACATTCAAAACGTATATGAGAGAATGTAACTTAGCTATTGATATATATTGTAGTGCCCCTAGTCAAAGAACCTAAGAAAATCAATAAATCTAATTTGACCCCGGAACTCTAATTTGGAACCGCTTAGTGAGGGCTATTTCTCATTTTTAATAACACAGAATTGGGGAGCTAAGATAATGGAAACAAAATTGCTCTAATGGTAATAAAATATTTGTAAACTAAAAAATATTCATTTTGACTGCAGAACAGACATTTAAATAATTTAACTGCTGTGAGTTAAATTGAAATAGGGCTGTGATTACTCAGATTTTCAGCACCCCTTCCTTTATGAAAAGCAAGAACCGCTGCTGGTTTCCGCGTCACAGATACTTCTGTCCTGCCAAATAAAATATGAAAAATATGTGCCAGCTGCAGCGAGAGACAGCCTGCAGCAAATTAACAAAATACAGGTGGCACCTTTTCCAATCACCCTCTCTTATTAATGTGATGTCTTGCAAAGATGTATTTCATTAACTCTGTAAGTATATACATGAGGGATACATAAGCCTGAGGTGAAAGCTAGAAAACAGCTAATATTTTTTCAATCTTGAAATCCTTTTTCATTGGCTCTTTAGGAACTACTAAAAATAACCCTTAAATCAAAACTACAAAAATGTGGCCCAAAAGCTACCTGAGTAGTTTTCTTGCTCTTCCCTGGACACCCCCCAATAATCTGAGAATCTATGAATATCAAAGTTCAGAGTCTCAATAGGAAAACAAAAGTTGGGCTTAAATATCACTGTGATGCTTTTTCTAGAATATTTGTAGATGATGAGATGATTTTAGATTAAAGACATTCTTCAAAGAGTATATCTTTCTGCTACTCTGTCACCACTCCTGCTCCTCTCGCCACAAAAAAAGTGGAGGGTTTCTTAGAATACATCTTCCACTAATGACTATTATCCTCTAGTCCCTGTTCTTTCTCCTTCATCCAGTCATTGCGTTTTCTGTCCTTTGTTCCGTATCAAATGTAGGTCGCTCTCCCAAATTTTTGCCACATGCAAGCAGTCAAGGACCACTATTATTTTAATAGCCACCAATTTCTTCATTGTTTAACTGAATCTCTCTTAAATTTAGGTCACTAGATTAGATGCCAGGGAGAAGGATTAGAGCGTATATGTTCACCCTTACATTACGCAGCTTCCTATGAATGGAATGACTAAGAGGATCCACCAGAGCTGATCCTAATGAGGAAAAATAGTTATCACTACTGTCTGTCCACAAGTGGTGGGATCCAGATGTCAATCACCCACATATGAAATATGTCAGGGATGAAACTGGAAGCTCCTGAGTCATAGCAGTCTTCTACCAACAATTCATAACCTACAACTTTAATATAAATACCCTTGTCTTATCAGTGTGTATAACCAGGCTTCTGACTCATTTTCCCATCCCTACTGGGAACAGAAGACAGACTCTGATCCATTTTGCTGGTGCCTGACCCTAGCTCTTGTCAGATTTTTCTCCCAGGTGATCTATCCTTTTCTCTCCTCCCCTAGTCACCAAACACTGGCTGAGGACCTATGGAAAGAGGTCACCAAGAATTAAAAGGCCATAGCCCCTTCACTTGTAATAACACATAAATTCTTTTTTCTTTCCAGTACTTTCTCCTATTGATGGAGAAATAAACTCCTTCCTTTGATAAATGACTCCTTCTACTCTAGTCCAACTATGTGATTCCAGTAGTGGCTTCCAATTATTACATTTATCTGTAATCCAGCCATGGAAGTCCTGTATGACCCATGCAGACTCAATCATAATTACACTGTCCTCAAGCTTACAGCATTAGTTCAATAAGTGAACACTTTCCTAAGCTGCTCCAGAGTCTCTAAGGGTTCATTTTGTTTTGATATTTGTGATTTTGTTTTTGTTTTGCTGAGGAAGATTTTCCCTGAGCTAACATCTGTTGTCAAGCTTCCTCTTTTTTGCACGTGGGTCACCACCACAGCATGGCTGACAAGTGGCATAGGTCCATGCCCAGGATCCTAACCTGCGAATCTGGGCTGCCATAGTGGAGCATGTCAAACCTAACCACCACCCCATGAGGCCAGCTCCTTGATATTTGTGTTTTTCATTTGTATGTGTTTTGTAGTTGAAAACAATCTCTTAGGGATCACTCAGGTTATAAAGCAATTAGGACTGAGTTCAGGAACTGCCAGCCAACTCAGTTCTATTTTGTATTGCTTAGTGGCTAGAGATATTGAAGCCACCAAGGAAAGAAAGGGAAAGAGAAGAGAGGATACTGGTCTTAGTCCCTGATGTCTTTGGAGATGAGTAGGGCCTACCTTCCCGAGGCTTGGTTGCTTATCTCTTTTTTCAATTTAGTGAATTAAATAATTTTTATTTTCATCTAAGTTAATTTTAGTTGCATTAATAAATCCTTTGCAAATCCCATGCCTGAGCCCACTTGATTTATGCAAATATATGGGATGGTCATCTGTATTACTCCAGCAATGATACCTATATAATGTCAAGGCAGTTGTTCTCAATGTTCAATAGAGCTAATACTTGGTACTGTTTTCTTTCAAGTATCAAAATTAGCCCAATTCAAATCATTGGTATTAGTCTTAGGGTAATATTTAAATACTTAAACTCATATTACAAAATCATTCAAGTTATGTCTACCCTCAACTACGAAGCTTCTCCCTCAATAAGATTAAAAATCCATTATCAACTATCACTCATTCCTAAAATTGTTGTACAGTGAGATTTTCTTTATGGTAAATTTAAATTATGAGACAGGCTCACTCATATTATACAAATAAGCCCACAACCTTTCAAATATTTTTACCATTTTATTTTAAAATATACTTTCTCACTGATTGTATCTCAGGCATCATCTAAAACTATGTTGACTCTACTGCTTTTCACAGTAAAGTATATCATGAGTGAGACAAAAAATGAGAATGTATCTCTGAGCTCTCTTTTCTGTTTTCAGTAATAACTATAGCTTATAAGCTCCACAACCATCAAGGATTAAAAATATTCTTTTGTATCATGTTTACGGTGTAAGGTAAATAACGCTACGAAAATGTTTGCAAGTAAAGGCTTTTACAGAGAGCCTGCTGGTCTGCCCATGAGGATGCACATTAATACTAAGTAGTCTCATTTTTATTTGCCATTTATTTTAATTGTCTACAAGTAATGCCATTACTGCATAAATTCAAAGTGTCACAGAAGCCTTCATGGAATAAGTGGAATTGGCTTTGAGATTTGACACATGGGTAGAATCTTGTTGGATATGGTTTAGGAACGGCATGGACAGAGGGATAAAAGCCATGTTTGGGGAACTGTGTGTAGGTATGCATGGAGCTACTGAAGAGGTAAGATGGAAAACAAGGGCAGAATTTGAATTATGGAGGGATCTGAGTATCAGATGTCAGCGATGCTAGCAGCCAATCAAAGTCAATCTTCAAGCCGTATCTACTGAGTATATACCATGCACCAGGTGGTGTGTTTGGCACCAATGATACAAATTTAAATTTGGTTCCTCATAGCTATTAGGAAAATGACAAGCAACTATGGCATGTTGAGGAATACTGAAGACTGAGAAAGTTTCCTGGAGGAACTGATGTCTGAGATGAGTACTGAGAAATGATAACCATCAACCAGATAAAGGAGAGGCGAGATTGGAAGTGGGAGAGATACATTAATTGAGTGCCAGGAAGAGGGCAAAGGGACAGAGCCAGAGAGAATATCACATACAGAGAATTACAAATAGTTCTGTAAACTTGAATTTACAGTGTGGAAACAGAATTCAGAAGGCATATTTGGAAATTGAATTATCATACCTCACTATTAATAGGAAAAAAGAACTCAAATATCACTTAGTTCATGTTGTTTTATTCTTACAAAGTTAGAAATAATTTTGTGCATTTTCTTTATATAATTAATTTGCCTAGAAAAAATGTTTTTCATGATACTCTTCAGTCCAGTTTGTAGCCACATTATCTCAGTGTTAATTAGCCTAGTTTATGTGGTGAGCACCATGACAGCAGGATGTTTATTTGTTCTGTTCACTGCTGTATCTCAAGATCTTAGCAAGAAGATTTCATATTAGAGTAGTGCCCGGTACAGATAGAGTACTCATAAAGTATTGCCTGAATGAAATTAATGATATACTAATACATTCTCAAAAGGTAATGCTTTTTCTTTTTACTTGATGAGGGCATTGAAATAAATGAAAGCCTACCATTAATTTTCTAAGTTCAGAGATTCATAGGATTTAACTCCATGGAGGAATAATGGAGTTTTATTTGTCTTCCTGCAATTACCTTTTGGAAAAATAACCCAGGTAGCAAAACTCCTTCTCACTCTGATTGTTCCATATTGTCTGGGAAAGGCTCCACACAGCAACACACTGAATAAAAATCTGGATTGCATAAGATCTCGGCCAGCGCTCAACTTTGAGTATATTTAAATTAAAGTGCCTACTCAAAAAAGCACCCATGTGGGAGTATTCAACTTCTCATGCATTTGGTAGAGCAATGATCAGCTGCTAGCCTTCTGTTACTAGTTAGCTTTTGGTTTTCACGTGAGTTCAAGCTTAAAATTTGTAGACGTTTATATTTCAAATTTCTGCAGATATTTTAACAGTCTCAAACTCAATCCTTTTAAACTCTAAGAGTGGGGGAAATAAATCCACAATCTTTCAGTATTTGTTCCTGAAAAATTAAATTCATTGCAACATTTGTGAGAGGTATTAGAGCTGCACAGTGTATGCAATTGCCAAACAATCAAAGTCCTTTGGTCCATAGTGCAAACTTTCCTGAGAAATGGAATGAGTACATTCGAGACTAGACTATCTGAAAGCACGAAGGGTCACAATACAGGAGATGCATTTCACTGTAGTAAGTATATTTGTTTCCCAAGAAAACTCGTTCCTACACTTCTTGTCCTCTTTTCCTTAAAACACTTTGAACATTTACTATAGGTAGAGTACTATTCGTTTTCTCTTTCTCAAATATAGAAGAAATCCTTTCACAGTAACATATAATATCAATCAAGGGACAGCCTTTTGTAGACTTCTTTTGATAACTGTTGTTTTCTATTTATTTCCTATTTCCTAAATGAGTCAATAGAGTCTAACCTATCTTCTGCCTCAATTTGCCCTACGGTTATAACATTATTACTTTGAGATGTACAGAGGTTATAGTAACATACCGAAGATTTTACAAACTCTTGGATATGGGGTCTACATACCTTCTGAATTGTGTCTGAACATTCTCCAGGTAAGTAAATTATTATTTACCAAGTGCCTACTATGGGCTCCAAACTATGAAATGATATTTAATGATTGATGCCTAAGTGCATAGTTCTGAATTTTACAGGTAAGATAAGACAGGATGTCAAACAAATATCACCATTTGAATTGAGGGCAACATAGCTCTTATACTTACCAGCTTTGTGTCTTTGGACAAGTTTCTTAAATCTCTTCGAGTCTCTTAGCATTTCATTTTCCGCATTTGTAAATTAGTGATAATAAAAGTAAAGAGTTAATACTTTAGCCTGATTAGAACATTGCTGCAACATAGAAAGGAATTAATAAATACTAGCTATTATTATCAAGGCTATGCCCACTGAAAATCTCCAGGACTCATCATTGCACTTTGCTCACAGTAACAAAAAAATATTTTGCAAGAAAACAATTCAATCGTTTTTGGGAAGATGTAATTATCAGTTATATAAGTAGAAGTTTAAAAGAGATGAAATAAACGAATTACTCAGAAGAAGAACAATTCATCTTGGTGGTAAGATCAGACAGTAATTTCTTCTGGGGTTCCTGATAAAAAGGCCGTTGTATGATGAAATGAACAGTATTCTTCACAATAGCCATATAATAAACATAATGACAACTTCAATTCTCAATATAGGCTGATGGCTTCATACCAGAGCCCAATTCAGCTTGGCAATTCGGGAGAAGCAATTTTGCACTGGTTCACAAATTTGGGTGCTTCCCAGGTGTAATCTGAAACTGGCCCCTTTACATGGAGGGCGAGGAGAGACTGAAGAAAGAGGCAGCCACTCCAGATTGGTAGATGGCAGGTTTAATTAAAAAAGGAACTTGACTTAGGAGGCTTGCCCTAGTTGCCACAAAATGAGTAGATCTCTGGACCCACTCTCCAGAATCTTAAAGTTTGTCTAGAGGCCTTACCTGGGCTCAGTCACATATACCATTCAGATGGCCTCAATAACATATTGCTCTCTTGATCAAAGGTGCATCCTTGAAACAGCTCCTAGTGAGGGAATGCTGAGTGGAATGCACATTCCAAGGACAGAGAGGGAGCTGAGGAGCCTCCGATTGACAGGACAAGCTCACAGGTCAACCACGTCCTCTCAATGACCTCTTCCAACAGATGCTCAGGAGCTGGCTGACCTGCTTTCTGCTATTTTAGCTTCTTCTAGGAATATTATCCATATTATCTGTAAAAGGAGATGGACTGCTTGGCATTTAAAGCAATGCTCCTTGAATATTCTCTCCATCAAATAATGTTTTGAAAAATGAGTGACAGCACTTGAGATTGTATTCTAGGCAGAAGATGCCTGCAGGGCAACTCGTCCATGTTGCCATTGGAGTATAAAAATATTTTCCTTACCACACAAAATTGGGAGGTAAATCATTTTGTAGAAGCTGAGGGGTCTAATGGAGACAGTTAGTGACATATGAAGCCATCCTCTCTTTGCTCTGTAGTGATGTTGTCAGGTATTTTCTACAGACAGGTGAGTTAAATACAGCCCAGTGCACAGGCAAATTCGAGGTCAAGTGTCCAAGATTTTGCTCCATAAGACATAAAGTAAATTATTTTATTTTGAAAAAATAAGTGGTAATTATAAACAAAGAACTGCCTCAGGAAGATAAACTCTCAGTAGCGTATCCACAGAATGCCTACTTTTGAGCAAAATAACTTCCAGATAGACTGCTTGTGAAAGAACACCAAAGTAACCAAATGAGGTAATTTATTTTATGGCTTTGTCTTTTATAAACCTGTTAAAAGCAGGGGAATGTCTATCAAAGGTAATTGGCTCTGTTTTAGAACCAGTAGTGTGTTTTTCTTGGGAAAAGATTAGGAAGCAGAGTAGATTGTTTCAGAACAAATCAAATTCAAGCCAATAAAGTTATAATAGACACTTGTATGTCTACTATTCAAAAGTGGTGTCAGATCATTAGGAAAAACATTTTAAAGAAAGAGAATAAAACATACCTTTTTAACCCTTTGAAAACTTAATTCTAAATCGGAAGACTGTTCCTACCAGTTGTCATTATTGCATTACCACCGAGGTGCAGCTTTCCATGAGCAGCAAACGGGTCTGTAGCCACAACGACAGCCCACCTGTCATGAACTGATGGCCACAGAGGTGGAAGCTTAGAAAACAGTTTTCTTTTCCTGGTGGGTGTTTCCATGAGGTAATAGAGAATTCAGCAAGAATAAAAGCTGTCCCTAAAGCCTGCCTGCTCCTTGGGTAAGTATCATCCTGAATATTCAAGATTAGACTAGTGCCAAGCAAAAAGCACAAGCCATTTGGGATATCCAACCAACTAATTGCTCTGTACTTTACTTGGAACAGAGAGTTTTCCTTTTTGAAGTGAATCAGCCATACTCTTATAAGGGCAACAGACCACGACTGTTGGTCAATCCATACAAAATAATTAATGCTATTCTACAGATTCCTTAGCAGCCTTGGATGGAAGGAGGAGGAAGGGAGGGAATCGTCTCTGGAGGCTTTATCAGACAAACATTTTAAGATCAAAATGAGAAGGACTGTCAATGGGATCCATTGGAAAATAACCTAGAATTCACAAAATTTAGGACCCCTTTATCTTGTTTTGTAGAACTAGGAAGAATGAGTCTCAATGATGTAATTGGAAACATAGGATTCCACACTCTCAACCCCTGTTCTCCCCTAATACCAGATTTAAAAGCTTTAATCATATTATCCAATAAAAGTTTATACTAGCTAAAATTTTTTGAAGCACTCAGATATATACGATAAGCATAAAATGGTATAAGGTCTCATATTTTAAAATTTAATTTTTTGCATGACACTTCACTAACCTCACTAAAATATTTTGGCCTTCCGGTGGTCCTCATCAAACCAAATCGCCACTGGAGTCTTGAAGAGAAGACTGTATCTTATTGATTGTTTCATCTCCAGAACATTGGCTCGCAATAGTAGGGTCTCCATATATCTGTTGTTCTGGGACCGTGAGCTAGCATAGTGGAGCTTACACTTGTTTCGACTTTTTGGAATTAAGAATTGTTTTAACTCATCTGATAGTCAGAGAGTACAGAAATTTCATCATGAAGACATCCAAGTGGAATTTTACATGATACTTGCCAAAAAGCAGTCGTGAATAGAGATTGAATACTAATTCATTTTAATCATTTTTCCCTAGCTTCTCTAGTTCATTCAATTGTCCTGAGAATATGCTGATGCAGAAATAATTAGGCTTAAAACAAGGGGAAAATAATTTTTTAACTTAATCTACAGCATGCATTTTAAAAGTGGCATGGAGCAATAATGGGTAGGATGACTAACTATAGTATAATCTATAAGGCTGTCTCTTTAAATCAATATGTGGGTAACATTTCCTTTACATCTATCCTATATAATATTGTAGAGCACTGCCAAGTACTAATAAAAAGTGAACTTGCTGAGAAGTTTTCTATTAATAATAATATATATGTTTCTCTGAATGCATGCCTTGCAGTGAAGCAATACTTTATTCCTGCCCAAAGCAGAGCACTTTCAAACCTAACACCAATCTTGGTACTCAGAAACCTATAAATGATTACCTCAGCCATGGGCTACATAAAATAAATTAAGTTTTAAAGATCATAAAAATAAAACCATGTGTCTAAACATATGGCATGTTCATTGGCAATGTGAATGCTCATCATAAGAGAAATCTCATCCAGTTTGTCAGGAAATGGAACCAAACATTTCCTCCCATGTAAGCCAGAGAGCCCATAGTAGTCTCCCTAAGGGTTGTGATGAATGTACCCGTTGAAATACTTACTACCACTGACAGTAAGCGGTAAAAACCTAGAGCTATAAGTGTGGAAAAATAAAAATCCTAAAATTAATATTTAGAGGAAATCCAAACCTCAAATGGATGCTCTGACACTACCAGGAAAAAAAAGGGAGCCATCCTGGTAATTAGGTTGGATGAATTCTAGAATAAAAATGATGCCAGGCATTTAGCCACACAATATCTACATATCTTCCTATTAATGTTTCTTGAAAGTTCTAAAACCATCTGGTTCCACAGCTAAGTCAACGCAGGAGGAAAGAAACTTGGAGCTCCACCTGCCACTTCTTATCACCCTGGAAGTGATACACAATATTTTCCATTTGTATACTGTTAGCCAGATCAAATCACATGTGATGACTATCTTCCCACATGCACGGAAATAGATCCAAACTGGATATTGGCATAAAGCTGGAGGCTATGACTAGGTAGGACTTTGGGACTGTGGAATTAGGTAAATCCACCTCTTTCTCCTCAAAGTACCTAATTACAGCCTTGATTTACACGAAAGTGGAGTAGCCTCCAAACTATATCCGCAATTGTACGTGAATACAATGGTCTTAAAAGGACTTAACGTAAATTAGGTACAGTGGGAGGGGCCCAAATTGTGATGAGGGACAACAAAGGGGAAGAAGGCACGTGGCATTTTGAGACGGTCTCAATAGACAGGCCTGAGGATTGTAAGTGAACGATGGCTCCACAAACAGGTTAGTAATTGTTCCATAATGAGCATGATTTTCTTCTACAATAAAAATATTTTTAAAAAAATTTCTGGAGTAGCATAAATTTCCATGGAGTCAAATGTCAGTATTTCCTATTGTTATAGCAATAAGTCTTTAAAGAGAATGCCTTCTATAACTTCAGAGGGGTCAATGAGCATTTGCCCTTCCTTATCAAGAATTCAGTGAAGCTGCTTATTAGTACTCATCCAGCATGCTTCCAAATACGTGAAAACGTATGCTAAAATGCCCTGCGTGCCATGTTTCTTCAAAATAGGAACTGAGTTATTTTTACTTTTTAAAATTTATTTATAGCTCTTTTCAAAATTGCAAACTACTGGAACATAATCTTGAGAATAAAACAGAATAATATTTTTCTAAGTGTGAAGATCATAAGACATAGTAGAAAATTTCTTTCTTTAAACTGCTGTAATGTTTCAATTACTATTTTTCTCTTTAAAAAACAACAGAAGAATCCTAACAAAGGCAAGTGAAAATTGCCAGGTATGTAAATGAATATTATAATCCTCATAGTGCAATTCTGTGTCCACTCTGCCCTAAAATATAATTTCATGGGAAAACGGCCCAAATTCTAACCTACTCCAGGCAAGTTTTAGCATAATCCTGTAAGGCAAAACACAATAAATCAACTTAATCCATCTCAAAAGATAAGGAGACAAATAACTCTTAGTTCTAGTTTCAAAATCTGTGATGTTTCAATGATCTTAAGTTTCCAAATGCAAAAGATAAAATTAAGGTGCTCAAAATGTCATAAAAATAAATGTGTAAATAAATAGAAAAGAAAGAACTATAATTGCTAAATTTCTTCAAAGAATTACAACCTTTAGGGCTGAATCTAAGCTACTTCTCCATAAAATTCAAGCGATGCCAGGAGAATCGAAATTATCTGTCCCATGCAATCATAAATAGCATGGTAAACATGCTAGTCAGTGCTGATTTTTTCTCTTAAAGACAATGTTTTAGAAAACAGTTAGGATCCGGCGCTAAACAATAGTGTCCCAGAAAGAAAGAAATGGAGGGAGGGAGAAAGGAAGGAAGACTCCAACAGCTAAGAGTCCAGCACAATGACTCCTACACGGCTTAATTTATAATTCCCTCAAAATCATTTTGATTTGTATGCTACACTGAAAGGTGTGTATTTGTTCTCTTTATAATGATGCTACCATATTCAAAAATCTTTATTGCTGTCTTTAAAAGTATGTCTTTTAAAAAATATGATGGAATTTCATAATTTAATAGTGCTTTTACCAAAAATGTTAGAAATTGAACAAAAAAATTTTATACAGATTAAGATAAAGGATTGATACTTCCAGTTTGTGACTATTCCTTATTGTTCTTTCTTTCTTGGAACTGTACTAAAATTTCTTATTATAGGTCATTACAGCAAGTTATTTTTATGTGTTCTAACTGGAACAAATAGATTCAGATTAAAGCTTATGGGATTTAAGTTAGATATCCGAAGGGATCTGCTGACAGAAGGGTCTGTTAAGCCCTGAAAATAAGCTTGGAAAATCATTTTATCTGTCAGCCTTTAAAAGGAGTATTGGATGGTTTTTTTCAACTAAGTTTGCCCAAAGACAGAGAAGATAGACTTGCTGACATTTCTCAAAACTTTGTCAGCACTAATTTTCTCTGATTTGGTGATTATGTAATGAGGTCCTTGTCATAAATATTTCTTTTATTGCTTTTCCTGTATTTTTACTCATCACCACCATTCCTCACCATCCCTGCCAATTCTTACGTATTTTTTTCAAAAGCAGCTTCAGTGTAGAAAAGATAAAGAAATTCAATTATTGTGAGCAAGTGAATTTATTATATGAGTATAAATATTTTCCAATAAGGAAAATTAATGACTTCCTGTGACTGTCAATATTTAGGGATACATATGAATTAGTACTCATCAGTGACTAAAATTATTGAAAAACCTCACTCATTTTCTGTAACTCTGGATTTTTTTTATTATTCTGCCCTACTTGGCCATTCTATCCATAATTTTCAAGTAATATATGTATGAATTGGGAGATTTAGCTTAGCACTTCACAGTAACTGATTTCCAGAGGCACCTGAGTGATTTTGTATACAAATAAAATTGCTGCCTGTGCATTTCATTCAAGAAGTATTTTGGAAAATCTTTTATAATACTCAGTTGAGTTGGGCCTATTTAATTTGGTTTGGTCTCAGCTTTCATGAGTTTTCTATTTGAGTCAGTGATTTTCAAAGCCCTTTTAGGATTTTTGTAACCTTCCCATCAACCTTGGAAAGTGATCCTGTCTGCTAAAGTCTTGTAAATTATGTTATTTCACACTAAGCGTGCTAATAATTTTTACCAAGCAGGAAGAGCAAACTTACAGATATTCAGGCTACATTTGATTTTAGAAATTCAACTATTATTTTGTATGTGATCGACTGTTAAGAGTAAACCATCTTTTCCAGAGAGTTCTTGGGTGACCAATGGCAATGTAGTTTGTGGTGGGAAGTTGTATTATTTCAAATATCCTATGTAATCCTTTACTCTGATTAAATACTTATTCCTGATCTAGGGCAATAACTCTATTCCACACATTTCTACCTGTAATCCAAAAGCTTTTGATGAGTATCTTCTTTTGCATCTGAAATTTTATACAGCTGACACGTGTCATATTGCAACTCAGATTCTTCTATCTTCTTCTCTTACTCCTGATGAAATTATCATGCACTCAGTTGATATTTCTTGCTTTCCTTTTCATAAAACCACAACAAATCTTTGGTGTACTTCCTATGTAACAAAACCCTCAGCAAGCAAGCAGGTTCAACTTTGTCAGGATTTCAGTTTGCTGAGCTGCATTGACAGTTGTTCTGGACATAACACACCCACCCTGGATATTGCCGGCATGAATTCCATATTAATTTTTAAGTTAGTTCTAAACTCCAATTTTTGTTGCCCTTGTTGTAATTCTAAAACTGGGTGCTACTGTTCAGTATTATGTTTACATCTAGGTTCATGCAACTTGTCTGTCGTTTTACATAATCACTTGTAAATTTTAATCCAAGTAAATCATAAAGCATGTATGTCGCCCATAGATCTACATGGTTTCCAGGCAAAAGGAGACAAGGAGGAATGGTGTATCCCTTTCTCCTCCCTCTGCAAACCATGTACATTGTCATCAAATGCAGCTCTTCAGCCTAGAATGCTAGTCTTGGGACCATCTAGCCATGATAGTGATAGGGAGAAACTGGGGGAGCTTAGAATAGGAAGGGGAGGAGCCAAAGATACTGAATCTGCTGTAACACGCTTCCTTGACCTCTTCTCCTGCCACAGCCTTCAACTGCATTTCAACCTGAAGCATTTCAGTAGACAGAAGAGAAAGGTGGATCTGCACTTGATGCACAGCAATAATACAGATGTGGTGGTAACCGAGCAGTTCCCTGAGTGCCGGACGATCAGTCAACAGAGGAGGCTGCTACAGGTAAATCATCCCCACAATCACTCCCCTAAACTCAGCCAGTTACCCACCGGCAGGTGAAGTCTGCACTCGTTGCATACCACGGCATCGGGTGCATTATGTGTCTTTCTACGTTCCTTAGGACATCAAAAGAATCTTGGCTCACTTAATCCCAATCTCTCACTTGTTAAAATAATTAATTTTTTAAATTTGTATCAAACGTACTCTGTGAATGTCAAAATTAAGAAAAATCAATTTAATTATTGAATGGCTGGTAAAATTCTGAAACAAATTCTATGGTAATATTTTTGTTTGTCAGTTTGCTTGGCCAGTACTTTCCAATGTTTTTGATTATATCCAACAAGTTGCATACTTACAGACGCTCTTAAAAACAGAAGGCCTTTGGGCCAGCCCAGTGGCATAGTGGTTAAGTTCACACACTCTTCTTTGGCAGCCTGGGGTTTGCAGGTTCAGATCCTACGCGTGGACATACACACTGCTCATCAAGCTATGCCGTGGCAGTGTCCCACATACAAAATAGAGGAAGATTGGCACAGATGTTAGCTCAGGGCTAATCTTCCTCACCAAAATAAAAACAAAAACAAAAAACAACAAGGCCTTCAGTGTTTACACAACTGCTATTACCTACTTAAATATAATGTCTTTGTAACTTTTGTCTGCTAGAAGAAAGACTGGATTTTCTGGATATATCTGATATCTAATAGCAAAGGTTATACATTTCATTATTTGATGCAGCTGATAAGCAGATACGTATTCATCTTGAGTTATTCGCCATCATTTTGGCTTGGGCCATGATTGAAATAAATGTATTGCAACTCTGGACAGTGCTGCAATTGGCCAACCCAAAGAATCTGTTTCACTCCCCCCTCCCCCTTCCTCTCCCTCCTCTTCCTCTGTCTTCCTCTACTTCTTCTTTCTAACAATCCTTTAAAAATTTAAAAACCGTGCTTAGTGTGCTAGCCATACAAAGACAAGCCACAGTCACATTTGTCCTACCAGTATGAGCTGTAGTTCACTGGCCCCTGTATTGGCCTACGATCATTTCTATTCAACCTGTTTTCCTTCCTCCATGAGCAGCTTACAGGTTCTTAAATGGACAGGCTTATACTATCTATTGTTATCACGGAATAAGTAATTTCTCATATTTTAGGCGAACAGAAAAATATTTTCAACAGAATTCATGAATATGTCCAGAGAAATTCAATTAAACTGTACCTTCATCATTTACCACATGGAACATTCTTATGTTACTTCTCTGTTAATTAAGAATTCTGTAGAAAGCTTTTGTGTTAATTTGGCCATTCTGTACAGAGTTTACACACCCTGTATTCACAGACATTAGTTTCTAATATTTGATCCTTCACTCAGCACGGTGTAAGGTACTGGGAATATTAGGATAATTATAACCTAGTTTCTGCTTTTAATGACTTCACAGACTAGTAGGAAGGACAGACAGGTAAATAATTACAATATTAAGCTAAAGAATTTGAAATTTGAGAAGGACTTGGCTGCTTTTCCAAGTGGCCAGATGCACGAAGCAGAAACATGCACTTATCTAGGACCTAGGAAAGAGATGTGGCCTGGAGAGACATATTTGAGACTTGACAGTGTACAAGTGAGCTGAAAATGTATATGCACACAAGCCCCTTCAAAGAGAGACGAGAGTGGAGGAGGAACAGCAGTAGGAGCAGGAGGTGGAATAGAAGGCAGTGGGGCAAGGGAAGCCTAGGCAAGAAAGGTTGCAAAGAAGGCAAGGCCATGGGGCCTGCCCGGTGGTGCAGCGGTTAAGTGTGCACGGTCTGCTTCTCAGCAGCCCGGGGTTCGCTGGTTCAGATCCTGGGTGCGGACATGGCACTGCTTAGCAAAAGCCATGCCGTGGTAGGCGTTCCATGTACAAAGTGGAGGAAGATGGGAACGGATGTTAGCTCAGGGCCAGTCTTCCTCAGCAAAAAGAGGAGGATTGGCAGTAGTTAGCTCAGGGCTAATCTTCCTCAAAAAAAAAAAAAAAAAGAAGGTAAGGCCAACAAGTTTAAAGGCTTCAAGGAGCTCAGCTAAGAGAAGGCTGGAAAGTGGCAGCAGAGTTTGTCGTTTGGGAGGCATCTGAGTGAGAAGACTGGGGAATGGCATGAACTGTGAAGCAATGCATTAAGACAGCTACTCTCACACAAAAATCAGCTAGGGAGCGTTTTTCAAAATTGAAGTACCTCTTCCCCAAAGGAAATGTCCAGATGCACTCCTGCAGAGGAAATGTGTGTTTGAAACAGCTTTCTGTTGTTCTGTTACCTGCCTTCTTCACAAGTTGAAAATTAAAGGAAAGTGAAGGACTTGAGACAGCAAATGTATCTTATTTTCCAAGAACCATAGCTTTCTTAGAAAGAAAAGCGATAAAACCATAATGAAAGAGAAATTTGGGGTTAGGAAAAGATTTCTTTGCTGTAGTTTAGGATGAGAAAGATTGGAGAATTTTACAAACCAAGAGCAAGTAAAAGGTCAGAAGCTAAAGATAAATGATAGAGAAAAGAACACGATGTCTTGCCTTGTCCCTGAGGCAGTGAGAAGCGATGAGCCCCAGAGTAAAGACAGAAGGGCAAGTGCAGAGGTTTTCATACAGAAGACAGTTTCTTAAGCAAGCAAATTTGCATAAAGATCTTCTAAACAGCTTCAATCCTAATTTCCTCCACTTTAAATTATATTTGTATTTGAGGAAGAGCAATAAAAGGAAAAGGTGGCTGAGAGAAGAAGCTGATCACAGGCTGGTCTGTGTAATGGGTTTCTGCCCAGCATTTCTCACGGGATCAGAGCATTGTAGGATCATGAGGGGAAAGAGGCACTATCAATTTCATTTGAAAGATGACCTATAGAAGAGGCAGAGAGGATTTCCCCTGCCAGGGAAAAATCTTAAATGATGTTCTAAGGTCTAGCATATATCTGAAATACGTGAATTTTGCCTATAAAGTGTTAATTCACTTGAGAAAATGGGATGTATGGTGTTGGGTCACCTACGAGTCTATTCATGGGGAAAACAACCCCACTAATAGAATTATCTAGAAAGCAAAAATGCCATCTAGAGGCTGGTCACGCACCTTATAGGTATATGATGCTTCATATTCACACAGGGCGGAGTTATTGGGAAGAACACAAGAAGGAGCTCCAGAACTGGTGTGTCGTATAGCACACGTGTTTGTTCAAGGCTCCCGCACTGCAAGCGAACAGAATACTTTGAAGGAGAGACGCTACTTCAGTTCTACTGACTGTAAAACATTAACTCATGTTTTCAGCCAAGTGGCTGCAGCGAATCAACTTGTGATTATGAGCATTCAACATTCTGTGTGCCACTTACGTACCTTCAGCATCAATTTTGCAGCTGGCAAACTATTGCTATTTATGTTTTCAGTGCATCTGAAATAATCTAGAACTTATTTTACTTCCATTACACATTAAGAAAAGAACCAACTGTAAAATCATTACTTTGCCAATTTACTGTGAAACCCAAAGGAAATCTCTCAAATGTATCATTTATTGAATGTAAAAGTGAAAAAAGAAGCAGTTCTTGGAACTAGTTAACAACATTTTGGTCAGGTAGATTTATCAAAAGAATATTAAAGATTTTCAGACTTTGTCCATTTATATTGCTGCAGAAATAGCATAAAATAGCTGGTTAAATATCTCCTATATGCCATGTATTATTAATAATGTTATACTCCTTTTAATTCTAAAAACTCAGCAAGTTAAAGATTAGTGGTTACCAGAGGGGAAAGGGGTTGGGAGTGGGCAAAAGGGACAAAGGGCACATGTGTATGGTGATGGGTAACAATTAGACTACTGAGGGTGAGCACAATGAAGTGCATTCAGGAATTGATAAACAATAATGTACACCTGAAATTACACAAGGTTATAAGCCATTATAATCCCAATAAAAAAAAAAACTCAGCAAGTTAAGCATGATCTCTGTTTTCCACATAAGGAAACTAAGGCTGCAATTCATTCAGTTACATGACTAGCTAATTAGTGATAGCCAGAATTCCTATACAGATGCTTCTGAATTAGAAGCCAATGCTCTTATATTCTCAAGGGAGTCCTTTAGGAATTCAGATATATATTTTTAAAACTCTGAAGATAATAGTATCTATATACAAAATAGAATTGAAATATTAAAGCTTAGATTCCTTAATTAGACTCCTAAATTTTCTTACCTCCTAATGTGTGAGATGTGACAAGTACAACATGTGAAACCTCAGGACTTGGATTATCAGTATATTCCAAGCTGCTTAGGCCACTCATCAAAGCCCTATGAGCGGGTCTCACCTCCCTGCCTCTTCTGAGTTTTGTTTTCCCTTTCTCTGCTTGGGCTGAGCATCGTAGGAGGAATATTTAGAACTATGCAGATTTGACCCACTACACAGTTATCCCATTAAGCATTATTAGGATCCTGAATATTACTTGCTATCCTTTTATGCATCCTTTTAAAAATTCTCCAAGACCCCAAAACACTGTTTAAGACTAACTTGCACTTGAAACCTCTCATTGTCCACCCCTCCACCTCATATGAGCTTCTTCACTGATCGTATATTCTGTGCTCCAGGTTTGACCTTTTCTCTCCATTTCAGTGACTCTTTCTCTCCTTCTATGTATCTCTATAGAGATCTGTATCTGTATCTTTTTCTGCATGAGCTCTCTCTTCCTTCTTTCCATTGGTAGATAAGATGACCTACCCCTCCTGACTCAAGTTAACTTGTCCTTCTTGACTGATGAGGCAACTTTCTGTTATACCTATATTTTCTCTTTCCAGCAGTTCAGTCTGATCCTCTTCACTGAATTCTTCTACCTTAGCTTTCACATCGCTGCAGGTATGGTGGAGGTAGTATAATGGCCTCTCAAAGATGTCCACATCCTAATCCTAGTACCTGTGAATGTTACCTTATGTGACGAAAGAGGCTTTGTATAAGTGATCAAGTTAAGGACCACGAGATAGGAAATGTATCCTGGATTGTCCAAATGATCCCAATTTAATCACAAGGTCCTTAAAAGTAAAAGAGGGAGGCAGAAGGCAAAGTCAGAGAAGATGTGACAACAGAAGCAAGGTCAGAGTGATGTGACATGAGGAGAACCTGACTTCCCTTTCCTAGCTTTGAAGATAGTGGAAGGGGTCACAAGCCAAGGAAAGCCAGTGGCCTCTGCAAGCTAGAAAAAGCAAGGAAATTGATCCTTCCCTGAGCCTACAGAAAGGAATGCAGCCCTGCTGACACCTTGATGTTAGCCCTATCCATGTTAGAGATCCATGTTAGACTTCTGACCTACAGAACTGTAAGTAGTAAGTCACTAAATTTGTGATAATGTGTTACTGCAGCAACAGAAAACCAATGCAGATTTCATCCATCTTAAGAGAATATTTGTGAATACTACAACCTCTTACAGCTACTTTCTTATTTCTCTAATTCTTTCTACATTTCAGAGCCTCAAATTTGTAATCTATATCCACTGCCTCCATTAATTCTTTATCTACGCCCTACCTTCTTAATAATGTAAACTTGTTATTCTCACAATTTTACTAAAACTGTTCCCATGGAGGCCCTTAAAAGAGTTTTCCTACCAAATCCAATGGAAGTTTTTCTCTCTTTATTTCCTTGACATCTTTTAGTATATGTGATCCTGTTGACTTCCTCTTATATCTTGAAATTACTTCCTTGGTTTCTCTGATCTTTAAGAGGCTCCTGGTGAAAGGCAAAGGTTATTTCGATTATTCAAGACACAAGTGGCCACTCTGGGCCATTGCCTCAAAAGTCGGTATCCTCTGGAAAACGCTGAGACTACCAGCTCCCTGTTTCTCTTTCCAGGTGACGCTTCTCTCTTCAAGAGAGCAAGAGAGGCTCCTTAGCTGCTGCTCTCAAGGCCCACTGCCTTCTCTCTTCTGCCATCTAATCTTCTAAAGTGTTCCCCACGGACGTTAAGACTTCAGAACTAGGGAGACTACGTGAGTGAGCCTGAGCATTTAAGGGTAGCGTCTAAATTAGTTTTGCCTTCCTTCTAAAAGAGCTGAATCAACCAGATTATACATGAGAAGGAAACTTTACTGATTGGAGTTCATCTTCTTTGTCTTATTAAACAATTAATTGAAGATTGTAACAAGCTGAGGAATTTCAAGTATTAAGAGTTTTGAGTAATTTACGAACTAAATAATAATTTCTTGAATCTTTGAGTTAGTCATTCAGTCATAATGGATTTTATTGACAAGGATATAGTCAGTAAAAATAATGTTTCTAAAGATTATAAAGCAATTGGAAACATGCTAGTTGTTTAACTCTAAGCGAAACAATAAGTACTGAAAATGTAATCGTCACAGAAATGGAAAATAAACCTAAAGACACAAAAAAACAGTTAAAAGAAATTCACCAAAATATTAGCAAGAGTTATGTTCTAGTACTATAGTTTTCTTTAATACTCATAGATTGCATAGAAAAGAAAAGATTGGTTTTAAAACACAAGCAAAATGAATGGAATCTCGAATGTTCTCTCGAGACTAACTTGCTCTCTGCTGGATGACTTTGGCGCACCTTCTCCATGGCTCCTGCTGCTCAGTGTGTGTCACATTTTATTCCACAAGCTAAGCTAAGAGGAATTTAGAACACACCTCAGGGATATCGCCATGCTCTTTATCCCCTAGGAAGCAAGGCACACGTTGAATTATTCTTTAACCCATCCAGACCAATTTTATGTGCTTTTTAGGATATGCTGTGTGCAATTTTTATAAATAAGTAGCCAAATAATGAGATTTTTCTAATGCTTAATGATACAAATAACAAAAAGTGTCAGCAATATGTAATAAAATATAACTGAAAATCTACCTTTTTCTCCTTTGCAGCCAGAAACGCATGCTGAAATATTCATCTTTTTAAGGACATCATTTAAATAGCAAAAAAGTCACCAAATAATCTCGATGCACGTGAAAATAAGTTGTAAAAACTGCATGTGGAAGAAATTCATCTTCTAGACAAAAAGCCCACCATCACCACTGAAATAACATGACAAATATGTGTTAAATAGCAATGACAGATGCAGGCACTTTCTAAAATAACACAAAATGAGGGTTCCAGGGACGAATAATTTAATTTGCTTCCCGGGGGTATGTTTTCATCTTCTTGTCAAAGAATTTACATTCACAACCTGCCATGCACAATTACAGTAAAGAGAGGTCTGGGATGCTGTTGTTTGTGTTTCTGTTCTTTTTCACCGGGAAGCAGAGAACAATAACTTTGGAGTGCTGACCATAGGAAGCAAATCATTCGGAATGTTTCCCCTTTCACGTTAGCAAAGTAAATGGTCCAATTTGCAAATTCCAGAGGTTTGGGGGATTACAGTGGTACTAATGTTCTGGACCAGAGGTCTCTGTTGGCTCAGACCTTTTCAAATCAGTGTTTGTGTAGTCACTACCCTATTTCTCCCTTCCCACAGAAACACTTGCACATGTTGAAACAATGAGATTGCTGGCGCACCCATCGGCCTCCTCAATCTCTCTCATTTGTTCTGCTTCTGTTCACGAACTGAATGAGAGAAAGGGAGATGTTTTATTGAGGCTTCTTGGCTCCTTTCACCTTTGAAAAGATTTTTTTTTTCCTTCTGTCTTCATTTTAGTGTAGCTTTTTAAAAAACTGAATTCTATTGCATCTCCTTTGAAAATGCCTTTTCAATTCATTACATTGCAGGATGTTGATTTCCTTTCTCAAGCTTGCAAGCAGCTAAACATGGTCTACAAATTTTCTGCTAGCAGAGTGGACTGCAATATTGCCCAAACTTGATCCTTCATCATTTATTATAACTGAGGTATGGACTTCTTTAATTAAACCCTTCCAAGTGAGTGACATTGTTCATAACCCTCGAGGGCTGCACTATCCAATGTGGTAGCCGCTAGCCACGTGTGGCCATTTGCATTTAAATTTAAAATAATTACAATTAAATAAAATTTAAAATTTAGTTTCTCAGTCACGCTACCCACATTTCAGGAGCTCAATCACCACAGGTGGGTGGTGGCTATCCTATTGACAGCACAGATATTATTGAACATTTCCATCGCCTCTTAAAGTGCTATTGGACAGCACTATTGTAGTGGAAGTCTCATAGACTGAGGAGCTAGAAATCTAACCTGGCCTTCTTGAAGTGTGAGAGGTCAGAGGTGTTTTGTTGCTTGCTTAATGTATGAATGCAAAATATACCAGGTAGAATGTTTTGATTAATATGTAAGCAGAAAACTAAACTAGTATATTAGGATTTATTTTCCAATACACATTACATGGAAGGGAAAACAAAACATCCAACCCACGATTCACCTACATTCCCTGTTCCTGATTAAAGCTCTGTGTGACTCTTGTAAGCAATCCTCGGGACTACTGAGGCTCATTCAATCCTAAATGTATCACCCACCCACTATAAGCAAGATGATGATCTGCACATTTTGTTACAGGGGAAAAAAAATGAAGAAAGCATTCTCTCTTCTAATGGGGAAAACAGTCAAGTCCTTAAATAAATATAAGATAAGCAGGGGCATATCCAGGCTTTGTGAGGCCTTGAAGTTTATACAATTTGGAAAGCACCTAAAGAAAACAAGAACCCCTCAAAATTGCAAATATATAAAACTATGATCATGTGAACACATTGCCAGTGGCACTCTCGGAATTTTGGAAGGAACCTGTGCAAGGAAGTGTTCCTGAAGTTTGAGCCTCATTACTCTACTGTAAAGCCACTCTGCTGCTATACTCAGCCTACAATAACAAAATACCATAGACTAGGTGGCTTAAGCAATAGACATTTATTTCTCATAATTCTAGAGGCTTGGAAGTCCGAGGCCAGAATGCCAGCATGATGGGGTTCTAGTGAGGGTCCTTTTCCTGCTTTTTTGCCTTCTTGCTGTGCCCTCCCATGATGGGGGAGGCAGTGGGAGTGGGAGAGATCTTGTGTGTTCTTAAAGAGCACTAATTCCGTCATGAAGACCCCACCCTTGTGACTTCATCTAAACCTAATTACTTCCCAAAGGCCCTAATTCCTAATACCATCACATTGTGTTTTAGAGCTTCAACATATGAATTTTGGAAGGACACAAATATTTATTCCATAACAGAACGGGTCAATCCTGGAAGGAGGAAATAGAATTTGCAAGGATATGAAGTGAAAGGTAAAGAGAATGTTTGAGCATCTGTTGTAAGGCCGGCTGTTTTCCTGCCTCCCTGGTTCCATATCACAGAGTTCTTCACACGTGAATAGGACCCCCATCCACAATCTCATCTTAACATCCCAGGGAGAAAAGAAATGGTAAATGTCCAAAATGCATTAGAACCTAAAATGATAATTAAATTAACTATGTAAAATGGGAAACACACGTCATCAAGCTAGACATGGGCCAAAAACAGAGATGAACTATATACTCTTGTACATATATCCTTCTCAGCCCCTACATCAGGCTGGCCCCTTTCACAAGTTTGTGTTCTCTTTTTTGACATGAAGTAAAGACATACAATGAAAAATGCTGCAACTTCCAAAGTTTAGCAGAATGGATATTTTGGATAGAGTTTTATAATGCTTTTTTCTAGGTATCTTTTGTTGAATTTACAGGACTCTTTATATACACCCTGTGAGGTCCAGGTTATTCTCTGGAAATGTTTGCTTTGTAGTTTGTATGGTTCTGAAAGTCTAGAACCAAAGTAAACATCATAAATCAAAACAGTGTATTCCAGCCTGGCAGATCTATTAGAAACTTCCTGCTGGAAAAGTCTAGCAAAGGATGCATCAGTATGTTGCTGTAACCATAGAAACCGCCTTCATGAGTCTCTTAATTCAAGGTTTAACTCAACAACCTCAATTGTTTTTCTTCTGGAACACTGATCCTGCAAGCAGGATCAAGGTTTCCACTGTTAAAAGTCATTCTACTGACATTTGTGGAGCACTAACTTTATGCAAGACATTCTCCTACCATGAGAATAGAAAACAAGAAAATATCGTCCTGCTCTCCAAGAAGTCACTCTTAGCTGGGGAACAGAGACTTAAACAGACACATATGGGATAGAGTGACCAATTCTGTGATGGAGATTAGCACTCGCTATTCCTACAACAAGATGTGTTAGAAAGCTCTGTCAGTCAATGAAATAAGTAAATCAGGGCAAAGAAATATCAATGGGAAAATTATAATTAATACATGGCAGTGAACATGTTTTCCTTGAATAGTAAGCTTGACAATCATAATTTTACATAACATATTCATTGTGGTCCATATTTTTGTAAGAAATTGCTCCTAGTTCCTCAAATGGAATAGTTTCGACAAATTTCAGTATTTATTGAAGAATATGGTCTTCCACCGAAAGCATCACTAACTCTAGCTGCTCCCGCCAGTTCTATTCAAAAAGAGATTTGCAAAATGCTTTTTCTAACTCACAGGGCTTCACAAAATTTATATGTCGCCCAAATAGCATATGTTCTGCTTTAGGCTCAGCCCCTTCCCCTTCTTCCATAAAGAAATCCAGTTTCACCTAATAAATTATGATTTTTGTCATTTTACTGAAAACATTTGTGGTAAAGGAGAAGCACCACATTTCATGGATCATAGTATTTCCCCAGAAAAAAAAAAAATCCATTAAGTGAGAATCTTCTCCCAGGACACTTGTGTTGAGTACCAATCACTGTGTCTCCCCTTTTTCCTGAGCTGCCGTGAAGCAAAGCCTCGCTCACCTTACTCCTCTCTCCTCTTTCTCTTTCTCTGCACAAAATGCCTTGCTCTTCATCCTGAAATGTAGCAGGCCAGAACACAGGATGCTCACTTACAAACTTAGAGAGGGATTATCAAATATCTTCTCAAATATTATCTGCCAGGATGATAACTTCTCCTCATATCCTTATACAAAGATAAGCCTTAATTTAATTAAACCTTCTAAATAGGTTTAATCTTTTAACTCTAACATTATTAGAAGAAATAAATAATAATAGTTAATATTTGAAGAGTATTTAATATGTGCCAGATTTTTTTTGATTATTGAGATATAATTGTCATAGTTTCATGTGTACAACTAAATATTCAATACATGTATATATCGTGAAATGATCTCCACAATAAGTCTATTTAACATCCATTACCACATATAGTTACAATTTTTTTTCTCATTATTGAGAACTATTAAGATCTACTCTCTTAGCAACTTTCAAATATACGATAAGGCACTGTTCTAATAGTTTTATATAAGTAATGTCATTTAGTCTTCAATGTAATTTTATGATCCACATCCTATATTTACATTTAATATCCACATTTAATAAATCCACATTTAATAAATCCACATTTTATTACATCCACCTTTAATAAATCAAGAAACCAAAACACAGAGGCTAAGCCGCTTGCCAAGGTCACTCAAGTGGAGTGGCAGAACTGAGCCTCTGATGGGAGGCTCGGGCCCCAGAGCACAATTAATCACTTTATGATGGTGCCTCAGCCAGTAACTGAACTCGTTCGAATTTAGCAGGGGTTACGAGCAGGAAATTACGCAGATTCACAAAGCAAATGTTTAATAGATAGCACTTCTGTGTAAGAAAATGGCTTCAAAGGTGGCTCTGCACCCTCGCGCGGAGAAATTTACACATTGAACTAGATGAACAATCTGATTAGATAAGAACCAGGAAAAAAACCACAAGATCTGCCGTAATCTATAATATTTGTCGTTAACAGATATGTTCTTTTTCATTGTCCTTATGCCATTTAACTAATATATAACAGCTTCCGATTAAGGCAAGGACAGTGCATTTAAATTCTTTCCTGTCCTCCAAAATTCTCAAATATAATTGTTCACAAGTGAGTAAAATCCGCAAATATCAGAAAGAAGGAAAGACAGATGAAGACACAAGTGGAGTATGAGAAAGGAAAGAAAGGAAACATAAGCACAGTGGGCATTTGTTCAACCGTTTTATTTAGACCGACCCTCTCAAAAACCTTCAATTTAGTCCCAGTTTGGAGGAATGTGACTTCTCAAGGTGCCTGCATCTCCTGCTTTTTCCTTTCTGAATGCTCACTTCTGTATCATTCACTGTTCATAAGTTTTCCATTATGATATGGGCTAGAAAAAATAACGTGAAGTTAAGATTAAACAATTTTACTATTTAGGCCAAAAGTTGATCAAAGGTTCACTGAAGACCAAGGGAAATGTAATTGGATAAAATCAGATGTGGGGGATTTTCGTGTATATTGCAATTATACGCAGTTCCTTTATAAACAAACACCATGCTGAAAGATACATGGCTCTTTTCATTTTACAATGTGTGTTCACATACACTTCTGATTTATTCCTCAGGAGAAACTCACAAAATGTTCTTTGAGAAATAAATGAAGAGCAATTCAGTGGGAACCACAAATGTCATAAAAATGTATATTTTACTCAAATTAGTCCAAATATTAAATGCTACTTCAGACAACTTTCCAACAGGGTTTCTATGTACTTGCACAAAATAATCTTCAAATCCATGTGGAAGAGTCACAGATACTATGTTGCCAAGGCAGATCTGGAAATGAATACAGAGAGGCAAAATGTCCCACCAGTTATTAAGATTATTATTAAGCTATTGTAATTTAGTGAGAGAGAGGGGGTGAGATCGATGACAATAAGTAAAAGGAACAGATGGTGAGCCAGAACAAAGATCTGTGCGTTAATGGAAATTTGTTATATAATCAAGGTAGCATTACACATTTTACACATTAGTGGGGTTGATTCAAGAAATTATTTTGGAATAATGATTATTTCTTATAGGAAAGCAATAAGCTTAGCGCCCTGAGCAAATTCAAGCAAAGCCGAATTCACAAAATAAGAAATCATAATGTCCAAAGGATGTTAGAAAAGATGTTTATCCTCACCTATAATCAAGGACATAAATAACAACACAAAGGAGATCCAGTTCACATAAATCAGAGCCGCAAAATTTGAGAAATTTGATAATACTCAATTGGTCAAGGATGTAGAGAGAATGGAAATTCTTAAGCTCTGGTAGGAACATAAATTAACACAATCACTATGGAGAACAATGCAGGCTCATCTGATAAGATTGGAAACACATAAACCCTATGAGCCAGCACCTCCTTGTCTGATATGCTATTGAGGAACACTCCCACAAATGAACAAGGAGAGCTGTATAAGGTGTTCATGTAGGGCCACATTGTTAATGATAGCAAAAAATGGAAAATAAAACATTCATCTGTTGTTTTCTTTCATTTGAAAAACATAGATGGTCCCTCCTATGTGCTGGCTCTATTCTAAGGAGTTGCTAACTTACTTGATTCTCATAGCAACTTCATAATGTAGGTACTATAATCCCCATTTTGTAGCTAAGGAGACTGAGACACAGAGAGGTTAAGGAACTTCCCCAAGGTCCCAGAGCAATAAATGGTATATCCAAGTTACAAAGCCAGATGGTGCGGCTCCAGAGTCTACGCGTTCTCTTAAGCACCATGCTGTGCTGCTTCTCATGCACTGGAGAATTAAATAATACAGCATAGGATAGTATATATTATCAAGAACAGATCTTGAAAAATAATGAGGCGGGAAAAAGCAAGTTTCAAGATAGTATATACACTTTGATAGCATCTGCGTAAGTTTTAAAAAGTTGTAGGTGCGTGATATTTTATTTTTTATTGATGTGTATACACTCTTGTATGTAACTGGAAGAATTCATATGAAATTTATGAAGCAGCTGATTCTGGGGAGATGGGAATGAAAATAAGACTGGATGGGAGACTAAGAGACTTTCAAGTTTATATTTAAAGTTGCATTAGCGAAAACCTTTAAGGAAATGTGTGCGTGTATTTGTGCACTCCAGTATACCAGTGAAGACTGACTCCGAGAGGTCGTGGCTTGCTCAAGGACAGTAAGAGAACAGCAGAATGAGAAATAGAACTCAAGGTATAGTTTGCATTCTAAGTCTAGTGTTTTCTCTTTTTAAACTTTGGCCAGATATTTGCTGCATATACATAAGCTACAAAAAGCAGCTTATTTATATTGAAGAGATTATTTATATTGAAATGTAATTTATCTTTGCCTCGAAATTTTTCCCTATTATTAATATATCTAATAACTCATGCAGCATATCTATTGAACAACTGTTTTGCACCAGCCGTTGGGTTTCGATACTGTACACGAGTTGCGACTCTAGTGAGCTGTGAACTCATGATAGTGTATTAAAGCAGGGCTCTAACCACTATCAGCGAAGGAGGTGGTAAAGCTAATAATTATTCATTGTTTGAGCTTCTGGAAGAAAATCTTTATAAATCTGACAAAGAGCTATCTTTATGCATTTCATTCTTCTTAATGGTGTAATAATAATTTCAGGCATTATTTTTGTTATTATTCTCTGTAATTATGTAATAATCATGATACTTCATTTCTAACTCTCCAGAGAGAGCAGGAAAAATCCACTGGGAAGATGACGAGAGAGATTAGACCAAATGGTCTTGATAAATTTTCTATTGTAATTTTAAACAAAGCCCTAGACACCATCTGACTAATTGCAGATATTTCTGGAAAGCTTGAAGGTCTCCAAATAATTAGTTTGGAGAGAGGGAGGAAACAGTTAGGAAGCTGACATCTCCCTGCACACTGCTGCAGACTGGCAACTGGCCTGCGGGCCTTTGGGGTGCTGGCATGTGAGCGCCAGGCGGCCCATCCTGCGGGCTAATTTGGTCTCAGAAGCAATGGCGTGTCTATCCAATTTGGGAAATCATTTTGTCTGGGAGAAGCATTTCCAAGCAAGATTCGTGGAGAGAAGAAAGAGGAAACTTGAAATTAAATTTAAAATGTCCTTGTTATAAGCTGAACAAACAACAATTTTATGTGCACTAACCAAAATGCTCTGTCATTCTTCATCAGCAACCGTTACATTCAAATCCTTTGCTAAGGAATAAAAAAGTGTCTGAGGTAAAGCTTTATTTGCTCCATTAAGTCTGCTGAAAACAAAATAAAACCAAAGTTGATAAGGCATCCTAGGAAGCCCTGGCTTCCCTGTCATTCTCATCCAAAAGAATAAACCCGCTACAGTGAAAGGAATACTAATAGACGTGTTTTTAAATTTAAGAAAGAGATCATGACAAATATCAACCCTGGCAGCAGGCAGGATATGATTCATCTATAAGATCGAAAGGGAGGAAAAAAGTTCTCCCTTGACAACAGTCTTCATTTCTCTATTGGAAATACTGAATTTCTTGCATGGATCCATCTCTTCCTGATGAAAATATTGATGTCAGCTTTTGTAACAGCCACGGCAGAGTGATATGGAAATCTGACTTTTATACCCAGTTGTTTCAATACATGCTATTCTTTACCCTATATTCTAGAGTTTTTGTGTATTTCTCCATAGGTGTATTCTATATCAAGAACTCACATTACAAGCTACCGCAGACTCAGACTTGAAACATCAGAAATTTAGTTCTGGAGGCCAGAAGGCCAAAATCAAGGTTCAACAAGGCTTTGCTCCCTTGACAGGCTCTGGGAAGCATCTTGCTTACCTCTTCCTGGATGCTGGTGGTTGTCCACAGTCTTTGGCATTCCTTGACTTACAGCGGCATCACTCCAGTCTCTCCTCTGTCATCACATGGCTTCTCCCTTCTGTGTGTCTGAATGTCTCCAAATCGCCCTCTCTTATAAGGACACTAGTCATTGGATTTAGGGCCTGCCCGAATCCTGGATGGCCTCTTTTTAACTTGGTTACATCTGCAAAGACCCTATTTCTAAGTAAGGGCACATGCTCAGCTACTAGGGTTTAGCACTTGTGCATATCTTTTCAGGGGACACAATTCAACCCACTACAAGAGGTTAAATGCACATCTGGATTCTCTGAACCCGGAACAGATGAGGGAAATGGCTTTCAGAGCAATAGCTATCTATTCAATTAAAAAAAATGTAATCCTATGGTTACAAGGAAGGAATCTTTGCATGCAGTTATGCAGAACAAGAACAGACATGCAGCCTCGTGAATCCTGACACCCTACATCTAAGAAAGGTAAAGAGGAGTTTATTCATCCATGTCAAGCAGCAAGCCTCTAGCAGGTCATGAAATATTATACTTAGACCTAGAAATAAGGACAAGGGATGACAACAGGGCACAGGAAGGAGGTCTGTTATGCCCTGTTCACTGAAAAGGAAATTGGGGAACAGAGAGGTTACATAAAGTGTCCAAACTCAAGCAGATAACGAGTGGCAGGATTAGAATTCAAATTCTTTTAGTCTGGCTCCAGAGTTCTTATGTTCTTCAAAATTACATTTTTTCTTAAAGAAGTAGTTCAAAGGACATTCTTCTAGTCCTACACAACCATACAGTATCAGCTGTTCCTTGTAAGCTAATGCACACAACTGCCTTTGCCCAGAACTGCCCCGGGTATCTAATTCCTCAGCAAATCTCTTAGGATGCTTTATGGTAGCTGAAGTTCAATATTCTTGTTCCTGGATATTTCTCAACCCCTTTGTACCAGGGACATAACTGATGAATTCCTTCAGATGATGCCGTAAATATCTGGGCACAATTCTACTTCAGACAAGCCAACTTACTCGCATTTCTCCCAAAGTCCTGTGATACACAGATGACTGTGCCTTGCCCAGCCTGTCCACTTGCCTTATAAGAATCCGTCACTCTTCCTCTCAATCTTTTTGGCTAAGTCCTCCTTAGAATTCCAAGCTACATCTAAGGTGTTACTCCCACATCAATTCATTTCCTGATCCCTTCCCCAACTCACAGAGTACAATTCTCCTCTCCTGTGACCGTTTGGGACCTACAGCAGTGGACATTCTTACCAACCAAACATTAATTCACACCTTTCTTCTTCCTTGCAGAACACGAAAATTATTCAAGTAACCAACCCTACCCACAATTCTAGTACTCAGAGAAAGCTGAGCCAGTTCCAGCTGGAGGGATGCACTTGATTTTTCTAGGGGTATTTGCATTGGTTCTGCAATGGCATGTGACTCAATTCAGATGTTAGGAGAGGTTTCTGGCACTTCTTCTGTGAGTGCTTCTGGAACCAACGTTTTCCCTATTCCGCTAGACATTGTTAGGTGTGGAAGTGAATTGAGAGTTAATGCAACCATCTCATTACCAGGCCTAAAATAGAGCTAAGTCAACAGAGAGGATAAGAGAGACTGGAGAAATGGAATTAGAGTGTGGATTATGTCAACCCTGAAGCTGCCTAACTTCTGGACCTCCTATTATAAGTGTCAATATATATTTTTTATTGCTTAAGCCAGTTTTAAGTTTGTTTTTCTTTTATTTCCATCTAAAAGCACCTGAGTAAATATACTCATCAAATATCTTTTGCATACTTCTTTAAAATTACTTTTAAAGTATTTTAAAAATCATTGACCAATTAACCACAAGCTCTTCGAGGTCAGGAGCTATGTCTTTGTCCTCTCCATATCCCAGAACCTAATTTTGACCTGGAACATGGTAAGAGTTCAGTAAATACTTAATAAATGAAAAGCTAAATAACTTAAATCACCACTAAATATTAAATAAATAAGAATCATTATAAGCTACTCTATGATAGAAGCAGAGTCATATTGTAAGACACGGTATCTCAGGTAAATAATTTTGGAGGTAGAGGTTTAGAAAGTAAGTCCTCTTCTACCACAGAAAATTAGACTTCCATGTCAGGTAGTTGCTCCAGCAGGATGTTAAAAGATACCTATTTTAGCTGTAGTTTCAGGTGCAATTGATAAGACAACTGATAAAATAATGGAAACCAAATTCTAAATTAAGGTGCAAAACTAATATTCAGGCTGCACAAAAGGAGATTGCAAAAAAATTTTTGTGATCTTAGATGACCAGTTACCTGTAACCCAAACAGAGATGGGAGAGCCAAAAAAAAAGAACTTGAAATTTCAGAAAGATTTTTTTAAAAGTTGTTGGTGCCTTATGAATCCCGTTCTTTTCTAAAAGTAAAGGTGGGGTTGGGGGCGGGGCACTTCATCGCTTTGCCTACATTCTAGAGAGAACAATTGCAAGGGATGGTTAGTAAACCTTATTACGCTTTACTTGCACTTTGGAGGACATTGAAGACTGACGACTAGGCCATACTTTAGACGTCTGAAGAGTGAGGTGCAGCGTGGCTAGCTGCCTGTCTGAGGGAGCAGTGAAGAAGAGCTGGCTGCAGTACCTGGAACGAGTCTGTACACCCAAGGTTTATTAGGGCAAAGGAGGGGCCACACAAGCGACAAATTGGCATGAGGCTGCCTGGAGGGGTCACTGGAATTCAAGGGTGAAATTTCCCACTTCACTCAGAGTAAAAGCCAAATTATTTACAAAAGGCTACTTAATCTGGGGTGTCCATCCCAAAGCCCCCCTTTACCTCCACCACCAGTCCTCCTACACCTCTCCTTTTGCTCACTCCCCTCCACCTCACAGTGGCTTCTTCTCCCCTCTTCTGCTTTTGGGCACTTTCACAGGCTATTCTCCCAGCCAGTCACAGGACACACTCCCTGACTTCCTCCAAGCCTCTGTGAAAATCTCAGTGTACCGGTCAGCTATGGCCAACCACACATTTCAGTAGTTTAAAGCAACCACAGTTGTTATTGATCATGATTCTGTGTGGTGTCTGGTCTAATCTTCTGGCCTGTGCCAGCTCAGCTGGAGCTGGATGGTCTAGAATGACCTCAGTTGGACAGTCTTCAGCCTCAGCTGGGGCCTTAGCTAAAATAGTTTGGAAAGCTGACAGCTCTACCTCCACTTGGGCTCTCATTCTCCAGCAGGCAAACGAGGCTCTTCAGCAGGTGGCGGAGGGTTCCCTGGCAGCAAGGGAGGACAAAGCCCACTGCACGAGCATTTCCAAGCCTTTGCTTTGTTCACCATTTTTAATGCCTGTTAGCCAAAGCAAATCGCATGGCCAAGCCTACATTCAAGAGGTGGAGAGAGAGTCTACTTCTTGAGCAGCGAGGTCACGTTGCAAAGTGGTGAACATCCGGGAATGGGAAGAGTTGCAAACTACTTTCTCACTAAGAACTTCACTGATCTCTCTATTTAAAATGCAGCTTCGCCCCACCCAGCACTCATGGTCCCTCCTTAACCTGCTTTACTTTTTCTTATTTCCACATGTCACATGCTAACACACTGTCATTTACTTATTATGTCTATTGCCTATTTTTCTGTCTCCTCCTTGAAAATACATGCTCCTAAAGTAGAAATCTTTGTTGACTAATCCACTTAGAAGAGTTTCTGACACACAGTAGGGACTCAATAAATATTATTTGGATGAATGAATGAGAGGTCCATCAATAATCTGAGGCCAATGGGAAGCTCATCCTCAGCCAGAGAAGGTATCTCATTCACATCAAAGGGAATGTGGTTAGAAACTTCCCAGCAATGGGACAGCCTAGGGCAAAATGATCCCTGAGGAATCCATTCAAACTATCCTGAGAGAGAAAATTCCATCTTACAAATAAATAAATATATAAAACAAAATAACAAGAGTGATAATCTGAGAGTCTGGCACCAATTCATGACAGTATTAGTCAAGTTATAACTTCCTGCTTCTTTAGGGTTGAAAGCATAAGTCGATGGAACAGAGAAGAGACCAGTTGGCTCCCCCACTCAACCCATCAGGCAAAGGCTAATATGCAGTAGAAATGAGCTGAGAAAAAGGAAGTAACTGGAACTCAAATAAAGTTTTGAAGTTTTAATTATCACAGGAAATGAGACCTAAAAATTGCTTACCTGAAAATTTTGATTGTCTGACAGATCAGAAAAGTCATGGGGCTTCCCTTAAATTTCATCCAGGAGAAGGGGAAATCCTAGCGCCAATGAATAAATTAAGAGAACAGTGTGTGGGGCATGAAATAAAAGTGCTTCACGATTCCATCTCACAAACTATGCTTGTCCAACATAATGGGAACGTTGTCTTTACGATAGGAGAGAGTGACTGGCTCGTTCTCTGTTCATAGGAACACCCTCTACATGGAGGAAAGGAACGCTTATCGGAGACGTGGGATAAGAGAGCTAACACTTATTGAAAAGATGCAGAGAACAGGAGCAGTGCAGGAGTGATTCAATAAATCTTTCCCAAGTGTTATAAGCTAAGTATTATTATCATCATTTTATATACAAGGAAATAGAAGTACAGAAAAACTGATGTGTAGTTCAGACAACGGCAGAGCTTGGCTTGAAACTGGGTTCTTCTGACTCCTAACACCAGGTTCTTCTGTTATAAGCCACTGCCTTCCACAGTGAAGCAGAATCAGATCTAAATCCTCTACTCAATGAGTTTATAATCTTGCAATATCAAGAGACCCTGGAGAGTCCATAAGTCACTGCCACACAAGGTCTAAGTGCTTTAGAAGAGGCCTTGGGAAGGCAGAAGAGGAAGAAATTACTTCCAGCTGAGGACCAGGGAAAACTTCCCAGAGGAAGTGGAATTTTAATCGCACCTCATCATTACGACAGAATCAAAGCTCTGGTTGGCTTTCCCTCCCTTTTTTCCTATCTTTGAGAAAATTATGAGTCATAGTTATGTTTTTTTCAAACATTTAAATAATCACTTAGAGTAATTAAAATAACTAAAAGTAACTTAGACCCTCTCTCTTATCTTTCTTTCCCTTCCTAAATTTATCTTGCTCTCTTTCACACACACACACACACACAAAATCTAAGTGAAAAAAGCTGAGGGTAGACTTCCCACCCTCCATGTCTTCGTATATATGACACATCCACTTTCAAAGCAGTTTGGTCTCCTATTTACTGTTGAAATGATCTAAAAATGAATATAAGTACCTAAATCATTATAAATGTATTAATTAATGTTTACACATGCTTTGACAAATGTAATTATTATTTCTAGCGTTTTCGTCATTCTAGATTTCTAAGTTGTTTATCAAGCTAAATTGGCAATATCAATTACATCTTTTCAAGCCAGAAGAAAGCACAAACATGTCATAAACATCACTGTACATATCGTACACTATGATATTCCGGGTCCAAAAGTCAAAAAGAACATAGTTAAACATGAAACTTGGAGTGATTGAAAATTATAGAGTAGAACAGGCACTTTATTTTGCCTAAAAATACATATTTAAAAGATGTGAATGACAATAATCATTTTCATAATTACATCTCTAGCATCATAAATTAATATATAAAGATAACAGTGTAAATTTATGTCATGTCATAAACAGCCATTTGTAACTTGCGTCGCTTTTCATTAACCAAGAACTTCAGAGCCCACCATGGGATGATATGCCAAATCTGTTCTATGCAAATTGATCCAACATAGAATCCCAAATTCTATTTAGCCAGCCTAATTCTCCTCGAGAGACTCATGCATAAGGGTCTCAAATTGAGCTCAAACTGAGCGATGAGAATCAGATGAAGCCAACGCTTTAATTTTGCCCGATTTGGACACAGTCTCAAAATGTGATTTATGAATCATATAAATGAAGATTTACCTCTTCAATCAGATTAATAATTAAATAGAAGAAAATAAGAAAAACATTCGTTAATTACTATGTACCAAGCCCTTCATATATATTATTTCATTAAAATAGTACATCATAGAGCTGGGCTTTGAACACCCATAGTCTGTTCTCAGAGCCAGGCCCTTGACACACACTATGCATCTAATACTAGGGGATAGCTAAGCTTTTGTACCAATAAAAAAAGATTGATTCCACAGTGGTGCAGGAGTTTGGAATTGCTATTTTACCATGTGTAACTCAGTTTGAAAATGTACAGAAAATAATAGAGGAGTTTGAACCAATGGGGTTGTTTCACCCTAGATCTTTTTGAAAACTCCAGTACATTTTTAAGAGCCCCTCCCGTAGTTCAAGTTTGAACATGTTACCTACATCCACCTAGTGAGGAAGTCAGGTTTTTTTCCCTCAGTTTCCCTTTTCTTATTCTTTTGTGGATCTACAATTAGCAATGCAAGACTGAGACGCATGTGATGCCCCAAGTCCACAAAAACACGTTGGCCCACTGCAACCGTACGTCTCCAGCTTAAGCAAAGGCTGACCTTCAAGGCTTGTCAGTATCCCACTCACAGCTCAGGGTGACCGCCTCTCTCCATCTCTGCCGCCACTTCTCAAGGTTCAACTTTTACCTAGTAGGGCATCCACAAAGAGCCCTGGCCCAGGTTGCACATACACTATGGCAGTTCAATACAGTCACTGCCCCTACTGTGTGCTGGTTTTAGGGCTGCCAGCACTGCTGCTGGAGGGGCTTTTGCTGTCTGCTTAGTTTAACTCATCCATTTACTCAGTGTTGGACACGTCTAGGAGATCCCACTGCATCCTCGTTCTTGTCCCCATAGGGACTTTCATAGTAACTTCTCGGTGATGCAGACCCAGGAATGAAATTGCTGGGCCATAGCTTATATGCATATGTAATTTGAGTAATAGCTATTAAGATGCTTCCCAGAATAGCAGCATCATTCTTACCAGAAATGCATGAAAATTCTTATTGCTTATTTTTATTCTTAGGGTGGTTGCCGCTAACTTAAGTTCTGTACTTATGGGTTTTCCCTTTACTTTTCTTTTATTAGTTCCTTAAACATAGGAATGTTCGTATCTTACAGGTTTCACAACATTTTGGTGTTCTCTCCCTGTCTCCCACCTTTAACACAATGTTGATGTTATTTAGAATTTATTTTCCTTGATTCATGCTTTTTTTAAATAATCATAAAAATCCTCTAGGTTTTTGGCCACCATTACTTCACGTATCTCTGGCAGCACCCTTGTGCTTTTCCATGTCTTCTTATTTCAGTACATTCTCCATGAGTTTTTCAAAGCGGGTCTCCACATGGTGAGTCTTCTGAGGCCTGATCGGATGTAATGCCCTTGCTTCTGCCGTGTCATTATGGCATTAAGAAGGCTGATATCAATGCAAATATTTTTTCTTAGTAGATGATATGTTCATCCTCTTTTGGAAGCATTTTCCATTTGTCTTTGATGTTCTAGAATTTAATTGTAATACATCTGGTTAATAATAATAATCACTAATACTAAAAGAGTGATTATGTCCAAAGTACTATTCTAAGGGCTTTACCTATATTAACTCATTTACCCTTCACATATTTTAAGAGAGTAAGATAAACATTTTACTATCCTCGTTTTGTTAGTAGGTAAACAGGTACAGAAAGTATGCCTTACCACTATTTCAAATAAGAGGTCTGTCATCCTTTTTTTAACTCTAGGATATTAATATTCTTTATTTCTTCAAACATGTCTTTCCTTTGTCCCCCACCACGACAACCGCTACCTTGCTTCTGAAAATATTATTAATCGGATATTAGCAGTTTTATTTCTATTCTCCAAATCATGTAGTTTATTGTGATATTTTCTCTTTTCATTTGTCTCTGTTACCTTCTGAAAGTGTTCAGCCTGATCTTCCATCAAACGAATTCTTTCTTCAGCTGAATCCTTTGGATTATTCATTTTATTTCTCCTGTTCTTTACCTCAACTATTAAATTTTTCATACTTACTATTTCTACTTCGTTCTTTTTTATGACTTCTCTTATTGAATTAACACCTTATCTCTGAGTATTTCAATTAAATTTATTTTAAATTCTTAGTCCATCTATTCCAAGAATTCTGTTTCCAGTGAGATTAGTGTGTCTCCTTTCTTTTAGAGGTTGTTCTCCCCAATATCGGGATTTTTTTCCCCCTGTGAACTCATGACACTGTCTGATAATAAGAATTAGGGTTGGGCCTAAGTTATATTCCCCCTGATGAATTTAAACAAAAGGGAAATGGTAAGACTAAGTGGGGACCTCAAAGAACCTCTCATGGTCACTTCTGTCTGCTGCCGCTCCACCAGACAAACCTTCTGAATCGTTTTTCAAGATGGCACAGTCACCTTACAACAAAATCCACCAGCCCTAACATTTAAGGAACTAGAGCGGAAAGGTAAGGTCTCTGGTAGCTGACATCTGTTCCAATACATCTCACCCCAGTGGAGATTTTGCAGACTCTGATATCACGCCCTGGGCCTTGTGAGGTGCAAGCTGTTGCTGAGGATTTCTGTGTAGCCGATGAGGCAAAAACAGTCCCAAAGTGAAGGACAGAGAAGCAAGACTTGAGAACTGAAAACCTCTCTCTTGAACTCTCCTCCCACAGCTGCAGCACAGTCGGGCCGCCTGCCATCCCTGGCTGCTGCCCGCACCCTCGGGGGTTTCTGTGGTTTTTACATCATTTCCAGATCCAGCTTCTCTCTGCTTCTGTACTTTCTCAAGGTGGAACTGGAGGAGGAAGCAGCAGACCGTGCTAGTTCATTCTCTTCTCAGGAACCAAATGACGCCTTCCTGATTTTCCTGCCTCTTTTATTTGGGAATGGGAGAGAGGAAAGGAAAATTCAGTCAGTCTCATCGAAACTTAGAAAAATGGTTGATCAGGCTTATGTCCAAACAGCAAAGCACTGGCTCCTCCTTTTTGTGTGTTTCAACCATCCAGCCTCTTGACCCTCTAATCAGCCAGAATCACCTGCCAGCTACCAGAGGGTAAGCATGCACGACCTTCAAGGCCCCCTTTTTCTGGTCATGGAAACTTCCAGAGCCTTAGATACTAGTATATACATACATGAAGTCCTTAAATTGTTCTAGATAGATGGGTGTCCCATTACATCCAGGAACTTAGATCTGAAACTTCCTATTTTTCAAGTTATTTTAGGAACTACTTTGGACCTGAAATTTTTAACTAGTTCATCAATTACAAGGCTCCATAGCTTATTCAGTACACTAAGCAGTGCCCTGATAGCTTAAAAAAAAAAAAAAACCAAAACCTCGCAAAAGCTTCCAAACACTTGAGCTTGCTTCTCATCGGCACAAAGGGAAATTCTCACATTTTAAATTTGTTTTGGGAAACTGCAAAAGTCCCACCACAACTTTAGCTGTCACAAGTTGACATGCAGAATAACCTAAATTCAGAATTTCTTACTTCAAAACATTCTCACTCTTAATGAATTACACAGGTATTGAACCTCCTGTGCCTTTCCGTTCGAAAGGAGAAAAGCTGTTCTTTTCACTTGGAGCAGAGTCTTGGTTATGGACCAACTAATTAACTTGTCTGAGATGGAGGGGATAATGGAATTTTCACTTGTAGCTTTTCTCCCTTCCATACGGACAGGGTTGCCACTTATAAACTCTGTTGACTGCTGTTAGGCAAAAGCTTGTTCTAAGAACTTGCTTTAAGCTCATTTCTATAACTTCCATTAAGCTCCCTTAGCAACAGAGAAAATTTTAAAAAGCCAGCCCATCTAAGCTACCAAGTTGAATTTTCACATATTCTTACTTATGTAAGGCAGGATTTTCCTTCGGTGTTTTCTGAGCTTCCTTCCAGCCTTTAATATTTTAATAAAATATCACTGTTACTTAAGAAAGCAAACCACGCCATGGGAAAGAGACACTGCCTATGCTTTCTTACTGCAGCTGTGCATGGCAAGATGGCAGGAGAAAACCAAGCCTTCTGAAAATGCCAGCTTCTGTAAGAGGGGCGGGAGACTGCGGTCCTTACTCTGCCATTTTAGTGAGAAGTTCTGTCTCTCTTGCAGAAGGACAATTCCTGTTGTTTTATTGCTTAGAGATGACTCTTCATCAAAGTAGAGCATCAAAGTAAAACTTAAACTACTTAGTGACACTTGATTAAAAAAATAAATAAATAAAAACTTTGCAAAACACATTTGAACATTTTGCAGAGAAAAAAAAAGCCAGCAGCGTGCTTCCCATTGATCCCAAAGAAATCTGTCCACACCAGCTAGGGAGAGACACATGCCCTTCACCTAAAAAACAAATAAGGGCAGTAACATTAATATTGATAAAAATAGTAAAGTGCTTTCCAAGGAGGAAAGCGTTGACTACAAAAAGACATTTTGATGGATAGCTAGAGAACTCAAAATTTAGATCCAGGACGCAAGGGATGTTGGCTGATTTATAAAATGCCTTACTACCGTGGGTTCGAGTGCCAGTAAGCATTTCAGATCATGGATACCATCATCCTTAATATATGCTTTTTAGAACATTTAAATAGCTGGTGCAGTATTTCATTTATGACCATCCTGAGAAGGGTTGCTTTATGCAGTGTGGAGGCTCGGAGAAGGGAAGAAGCCTGGTCAGGTGCTTAAACGCACATCGGAAATTGACAATCTTTCTCACGCTACCTCTACCTGTCCTGTGACCTTGAGGAGCCGCTGTGAAATTTCAGGACTTACAACAGACCTTAGAGATGTCTAATTCACCCCTCCAGGGTCATGCCCTCTCCTCTGGGAATGGTTCTAAGGTTTTGCTCACACCTTCTATTTCACACTTGATACCTAATAACAATAGCCAACATTATTAAGTTTTACAATATGTCAAGCACTGTTCTAAATTCGTGGATCAGCACATTTAATCCTCAACACAGGCCAGTGGGGAAGGTACCATTTCTGTTCTCCTTTTTCAAGATGGGAAAGTTGATTCTTAAACTTTTTAAGTTACTCATCCAAATTTATACCGTAACTCCAGAGCCCGCACTTTAACATTTTAACATTTAGAGTTTAATATTTTAATGCTACATTGGTGTCACATCAAACACTTCTAAAAATTAAGTTCCCTGAGGGCACAGACATTGTTGTTTATGTTTGAAATAGTCCATAGCACTTAACACAGTGTTTGGTAGGCATATGAAAACAGTGGTTAATAAAACATTCTTTTTTTTTTTTTTTTTTTTGCTGCGGAAGATTTGCCCTGAGTTAACATTCATTGCCAATCTTCCCCAATTTGTATGTGTATCAGTGCCATAGCATGGCCACTGACAAGTGGTGTAGGTCCATACCCAGGAACCAAACCCGGGCTGCCAAAGCGGAGTGTAACATACTTAACCAACTAGGCCACTGGGCTGGCCCCACTAAATTTGTTTTATAGAATCTGAATGCACTAGCTATTCTCTGCCCTGCCAGATCTTTCTTCCATTTTATACTCTGCTCTGGGCCCCCAGGAGGCCAACCTCTATGAATTGTTTCATCTAGTCCCTTTGCTCTCTGGCCCCTCATTGGGTCTGGAGAGGACAGTAGGATCGCAGGGTGGGAGGAGAGAGAGATCTGAGTTGTTTTCCTGGCTCCATCACTTCAGCTCAGGGGCTTAGCCAGGGCTGCGTTGCTCAATGGACGGTCCAGCAACGTCAGGCAGCAGCAGCTATAGCCACAGCTCCTCTGCTCCCGGCAGCTACCCCATCTGCCTCCCGCAGACCTGGCAATGATAATGCAGCCCTTGTTAGCCCAGAGGTGAAGCATCGTCCTTTTTTGGTTTCCCTTAATTTTTCCACAACTTTCTAATGAATATCTCTGTTAAATTCTCTTTAATCACTCTGCTTGCACGTGCCATCTGTTTACTGCCAGGAACCTGACTGATAAATGAAAACAAAGCTTAGAAAAATTAAGGAACTTGCCAATGATCACCATTTATCTCCCTCCCAGCAGATAATAATAGTCAACATTATTGAGTGCTTACTATGTGAAGGGCACTATTCTGAGTGCAAACTGCGACTGGGCAACTGAGTTTAATATGCTTTTTAAGGAATGTATTCCAGTCTACGTTCGTATATTGTCTGCTTTCATTATATATAATTGGCGAGAACTTTGCAAGTTACTTATTAGTCTCTGCCTCGACTGCATGTCTATAGAAGAGGGATGATGATACCTACTTCACAGATTTGTTACCAAGTACCAGCACGTGGTAAATACTCAATTCCTGTTAGAATATGGTGCTCTGAACTTGGAGGCATCACCATTTTCAAAGAATATGAGCCCTATAGAAACAGAGAAACAGGCAAATATAACAGCATCATTCAATCTACTCTGAATTTAATTCAGACCTTCCAGTGCTAGACAGACATCTCTTCTGCTGTGAATATGGCTTAGCTGTTTTAGGAAATGCTCAGGCATTTTAGTATTGACCCCCAAAATACACAAATATAAATATTCTATCCTGAAGATACACGTCACACATTCTAAAGTCCAATATGGAAAACATCAAATTAGTTATCATTTTAACACATTAATGCCCACATTAAGGGCTATGGATAAAGAGAAACTGACCATATTGACTGTATTGCCCAGAAATTATAGAATATTGGCAATAAAGTGGTCCTTAGAAATCACTAGATTACCCCCTCTCATTCTGGAGATGAGACAAAGAGGCTCAGAGAGGCAGATCAAGTGTGAAGAGTTGCACAGCTGCCCAGGGACTAGTTGGGTATAAGAATCAGACATCTCAACTCCTAAACAAATTGTGGTCTTAACCTAAAAATGTTAATCTCTTCAAGATTTTTATGTAAATAGTAGTGTAAATGTTTTAAATCCATTTTTTTCACATCTCCTTCCATCCCAATATTCTTATTTCCACCCAGGTAAACAGATTCATAGAATAATATTTGGTGTTGGGATGAATATGACTCCTGAGAATATCTAAAATATAAGACAAGTACTCATGGTACGAGGAATTTAAATTCACGAAAGAAAAATTTTAAATTAGGAGTTCCTAACCTTTGGGAACACATAGGCCACTAAGTTTTTTAAAAATATTGAGATAATTAATTAATAATTAGAATGGCCAAACTCTGAAACAGTGACAACAGCAAATGCTGGCAAGGATGTGGAGCAACAGGGACTCTCATCACTGTTGGCGGGAATGAAAAATAGTCTAGCCATATTGGGAGAGAGTTTAGCAGTTTCTTACAAAACTAAACATATTCTTAACATACAACCCGCCAGTGATGCTCCTTGGTATTTACCCAAAAGAGCTGAAAACTATGTCCACAAAAAACCTGCACATGGATATTTATAGAAGCTTTCTTCATCGTTGGCCAAAACTTGGAATCAACCGAGATGTCCTTCAGTACGTGAAAGGATAAGTAAACTGTGGTACGTCCAGACAATGGGAATATTATTTAACGCTAAGAAGAAATGAGCTATCAAATCATGAAAAGACGTGGAGAAATCTTAAATGCATCTTACTAAGTGAAAGAAGCCAATCTGAAAAGGCTACGTACTGTATGATTCCAAGCATAGGACATTCTGGAAAAGGCAAAACTATGGAGACAAGAACATCAGCAGTTGCCAGGGATTGGGGGGTGGGTAAGTGGGAGAGGTGAACAGGCAGAGAACAGGGGATTTTTAGGGCAGTGGAAATACTCTGTATGATACCATAATGATGGGCACATGTTATACAGTTGTCCAAACCCACAGACTGTGAAACGCCAAGAGTGAACCCTGGGGTAAACTATGGACTTAGGGTGATAATGGCATGTCAATGTAGGTTCATCAATTGTAACAAATGTACCACTCTGGTGGGGATGTTGGTAATGGGGGAGACTATGCATGTGTGGGGGCATGGGGTATATAAGAAATCTCTGTATCTTTTCATCAATTTTCTTGTGAACATAAAACTGCTCTAAAAATAAAATCTTAATAAAAATATAATAAAAAGTTGAGCCATTAACAAATGGTTGCTAAATCTTTATTTTTTCAAATATATATGTGGGCATATATGTACACATATATATGTGTATATATGTGTACATCTAATATCTAATCAATAAAACAGTAGGAATTGCCCTTTTGCAAGAGAAAAGTAAGCTACTAAAATGGTGGAGTAAAAAAACAGCCCCACCCTGACCCTTACACAAGCAGCTTGGATTTACATGATTTTTTATTTATTTATATACAAGCCATTTGCAGTTTCTTCTCCCAAATAGGAGTTCAAGCGTATCAGAGTGAGACAAATATCCCCTGCCCAATCACAGGATAGAAAAATTTCAAGGGCCAGCTATGGGAAATTACTGCTATATCACACTGATCTAAAGCCTTAAGTGCACAGTTTCCATAGAGTCATGAACTAAGAATCCTAGGATGACTTTGACTAAGTGGACCCACTCATCACACTTCTGTGTGAGGGTTGGGGGATGTATTGTCTGCCGTTCAGATCTCTAGTTGCCTGTGCTATCCTGGAATGAGATGGAAAGCTCTGCTTTGGGCACCTTCACTCCTTTCCTGCTGACAGAACTACAGGCACACCCAGAATTTTCATTCCAGAGGCATAATCGTTCCCTATTGAACAGGTATTTTTCAACCACTACCGATTAGTCTCTTGGGACTTTGAAAAAAATACCTTTAATTGCTGCCTTCCAACGATCTGGCCATATGAAATCATCCTACTTTACTTACTTAGTTTTAACCAAATTGTGATTCCCTGTCAATAAGCTTTGTCAATTCTGCAGTCCACAGGGGAACAGAAAGGACCTAATTTTGCAGTAAATTGCCATTATTTCTTTCTTTTCCAACTTACTTTCCTGTTGTAACCAGAGAGTTCTTTCCTATCACAGTTGGGACAAAGGCTTTCTTGCCCTCTCAAGTCTTCGCCTTTGCAGAGCCTATTCTTATAGATATTTATCATCAAAGTTCTTTAATCAAGGACATAAGCGTGAGAGGATAAATAGGGATAATCTTGGGTAGAGGTGCCACAGGAAGTCACTCTCTATCCTGAGTGGGTGTAAATGATACTTTAGAGAGTGTTAAGATGAACCAAAACATCGTAGCCTCGTAATACAAGATCTATCTAGTCCACCCCTTGAGTTTATTCCCCCCGACTCCTACACTAACCCACCCACTTCTCCGTTCTCTGGCCCCCTTGCTGCTCCTGTAGAATACCAAGCATGCTTCAACCTAAGGGTTTTGTACCTGCTCTTCCTTCTTCTTGGAACACACTTTACCCTTTGGAGCTACAAGATTTACTCGCTTGTTTTATTTGGGTTTTGAATGTCATCTCAGGTGACACGAGTTAAAAATAGTACCTGCCCAACATGCTCGAGATACTTCCTCTGCTTTATATTTATTTAAAAAAAATACTATCTGACCTTATATTATAAATATCTTATTTGTTTATTTCTTTCATTTCTACTGTATCATAAGATCTATGAGGGCACAAACTTTGTTGATTTTTTCACTTTATTTTCTGTTCTGGGAGTGTGCCTGGAACACAGTGGATCCTTTCTAAGTATTTGTTGACTGTCAGGGAAAATGGATGAATGACTGACTCATACCAACAATCTTCCAGTTTGAGAGTTCATTCGCGTTGTTCAGAACTGGGTTGTTTCCTCTTTTACCCATTCCCTTAACAGCTCTGGGAAAAAGAACCCCATTCATATCCTTATATAAGGAATCACTCCTAGATATGCAACAAGTCAATGAACCAAATTCTCTTCATCTCCCAGACTTCCTCAGAGCATTTCAGTGCCTCCTCAGACCACTAGGGGGGTGACTTTTTGTGTTGGGTAAGCTCTTAGGTGAAAGAGATATATGATAGTGTGGAGGAAGATGTTGGCATGTGATTCTGCCCTCCTCAGGAATCTTGATGTTCCCCCTCAGGGCCCAAAGGCAGTGGGTTTCTGGCTGTTTTCTTATGGACTTCACTAACTCGGTTTTATCCCTGAAGGCTACATGGAGTCACAACACAAAGGACAGACACTTCAAAGATCAGACAAACCTGCGTTCCCTCCTCAATTCTGTTACTGTGTGATCATGAGTCAATTGCTTACCCTTTTCAAGTTCCAGCTTGTCAAAGATTATATTGGAATTCATCAGAGCATTAGTGAGAAGATTAAAGAGAACCTGCATAATGTGGGAGACGCATGGTAGGCACTCAAGAAACTTTTGCCTTTTGCTACAATCTCCTAGAATTCACCCACTATATGCACTGTAAATCAGTGATGTTCAAACAGTAGACCACAGATCCCTCGGATCCTGCGGAGGTGACTTCTTGTTTGAATGGGGGATGGTTTTGGGGAACTAAGCGGTGGGAGTGAGGACAGATGCTGAAGCAGAGGATCTGTGGGTGAGACTTTCGATCAGAGCAACTCCAATTTTATAGATTTTGTCTTGTATTTTGAAATTCTGAATATAATTCTTTTTTCACAAAGGAAACAGCTTTAGATTTTGTATCCGACTGTATAAAAATACATGATCATTTTTAAACTGCTTAAGCATGCACAAAAGCATACTGATGGTTAATTCATTGAGAGAGAGAGAGATTCAGTGGAGCACAAACAGGAAGTATTGTTACTTTTTCCAGCTACTTCTTTAAATCTCCTCTCTTGACTTGTTTTCCCGCGTGTCTGAATGAAATTTCAGGCAGGGCCTATTACTCTCCTAGCCATTTTCATGAAATAACAAGTGATCTCAATATTCAGAGAATTAAAAAGTCTATAGTGCTATCTATGAACAAAATTTCTGCATCTCATTTAATACAAAATTTCTGCCTTCCCAGGCTCAGGCTGGGAAGCCTGCCGTGGGAAGGAGAGTGGGTTTTGTCCACTTCTCCACTCTGCCCCGTTCCTCTATGTTGTTCTTGGACGTAGTTGCAGGGGGTGAGGGCAGAGGACAGTCATGTGGAGGAGTTGGTGGGAAGAGGAGGGAAATAAGAGGAAGAAGTCTTACTTGTCCAGCATAGTTGTAATTTGGGTTGGGTGCCCTCTAGATGCGGCAGATGTTAAAGCCAGCTCTTTCCCTCATGGAGCACTTTGGATGGTTCTTTAAAGACCCCTGATGCTGGCACTCTCCCATGATATGGGTGACGCCTCCTCTGGACAGCCACTTACAAATCTCCCCTGGATACCAGCTTTCACAGCCCATACCATTCCAAGCCTGCCCCTTGGGGGGCGGTGGTCAGTGAATCATCAAAGGAACCTCTTATTCTAGTCAGGATAATCCCAGTCTGGGTCCCTTGAGTGGGATCTGCTTCTTTGCCCACCTGAAACATGCAGGCATCTTTTCTTCACCAATGTCTGGGAGTAAAGGCCTTTCCCAACATGGCACAGCCTTCCCACCAGAGACGCTGCAACGAGATTCTCACTTTCACGTATTTTATGAGCCCCTGTGTCCCAGGCTGTAGAGCACATACCCAGCTTTCTCATGGTTTTCTAAAGCACAAACACTTCCTTGAGAAGTTGGGGGAAAATCCATCCTCCAACGAGAAAGGAGAGGGAAATGCCTCAGTTATCTAATGAAAAACAGTCCCTTTCTCTAATTTCAAATCCTCTTTTATGTAGCTGGAAAGAGGAGAATGAGCTACTGTTGATAAGGACTGTAAGGATGGTCTCGTACTTTTCTGTCTATTGCTACGTGGCTTAGCCTTTCTCAGCTTTAGGTCTTCAACAATAACTACAAGATGTAACTCCCCTGAAATTACACCACTCTGAAGTCACCACCAGAAAAATATTGGTGAACATTTTCATAATCAAATCATAGTAAACGTATTATTTTGCTCATTGATTTCTTCCTCTCTTCCCCCCTCACCTGCATAACCAGTATTGACAACCTGGTGTATGTCCTTCCACAACTTAGAATCGTAAGATGTAATAATAAGAGTTTCTTGTTATTTGTTTTACTAAAAGTGATCATAAATCTTATGCTTATCATTCATACGTTTATGTGTCTTCTGCTTTTATCATTTAATATTACATCTTGGAAATCTCTCCCAAATCAACTATCCCAGGGAAAATCTCAAATTTTCATAGCTGCATCATTCTATGTTGTGAATTTACAATAGTTTATTCAACCATTCTCCTTTTGACGGACATCTACTTTGTTTTTAGTTTTCATATGTCCTGGTGGTTTATTTTTTCAATGGAATGAATTTCCAGCTGAGGCAATGCTGAGTTGGAGCGTGTGGGTATTTTCAATGTTAATAGCTGCTGCCAGATTTGTTTATAAGAAGGCTATAATAAGTAAGATTTCTGCTTGCAAAGTATGAGCCTGTCCTTTATCTTATGACCCTACTAAGAGTGTTATCTCTTCTTATAATTTTTACCAACCTTATAAGCATAAGGTGTATGTTATTTTTCATTTTTTTTAAATAAGCTTTTCCTGACTACCAGTGATGCTAACCCTTTGTTAATACATCTATTGGCTTTCTGGATTTACTCTTTTGAGAACTAACTATTCGTGATGCATTTTGTTAATTTTCCTATTCTTGATTGTTGTCATTTTCTTATCAATTTGTAAGAGCTCACTTTTTTCCAAACTTGTTCATCTCTTACGTGTATTATGACTATTTCCATCAATCACTTATTATAGACTTTTTTATAGCATATTTTGCCATAGAAGTGTTTTTCTAAATCAGTTAAATATGTCTATAGTTTCTTTGTTTTTGTTTTTGGCTTTGTCCAGCAGAGATTTTTGTCTTTACTACACGAACCTTCCAAACTCCTAGGTTATACATAGATTTATGTAATTTTTAAATGTTTAAATTTAATTATATAATCCATGTATTATGTAAAGGAGGGGAAATACCCCTACCTCTCTTGGACTTTGGGCTGGCCTAATAATTAAATTGACATGAGACAGATTAACAGGAGAAAAACAAATTTAATTATGTATGTACAGGAGCTCATAAAAATATGGTGCTCAAAGAAGTGACCAAAGCAGGTAGCTTTTAGACAAAGAAACAATAAATTTGTGAATAATTGACAAGACAAATGGGTTTGGGTTTGGGGTAGTAAAGAAGTAACAAGGTTTGTTTACAAAGCCTTCTTGACCCTGAATTCCCTCTTTCTGGTGGTAAGGATGTCTTTCTACCTCCTGGTACAGAGAAGGTACCTTTCACATGGCAGATTTATTTCCTGCTTTTAGGAGGACAAAGGAGGGTCAGAATGTTCTTCTTGTACCAGCTGTTTCTTAACTTTAATTCAAAGTAATCAATATACCAAAGTGGTATATTTTGGGGTGACCTGCCCAGAATTCCATCAGTTACTTATTTTTTTATATGGAGTAAAATACAGATTTATTTTCTTTCTGAAAGACTGCCAATTGTGCTGAAACTATTGATTAAGTAAAACGATTATTTACCAAGTGAAAAAAAATACCTTTATCATATCTTATATTTCTGGGTTCCCTAGTCTAATTGACCACATTTTTTTCTATTCCAATGCCAACATCATACTGTTTTCACTGCTGTCTTTATATTTTAATCACTAATAAATCATACCTCTCCTCACTAATTTTCTTTTTCATAATCATAATTGTCTAGCTATTTTCAGACAATTTATTTTCCATATCTAAGTTTTAAAAATATTATCCAGTTTCAAAATATCATGTTATTTGAAGAAAAGATTCCACCAAATATGTTTGGAAAGTCACTTCAGGTGAATAGAGGGAGTGATGATTTTATAAAAATAAATCAAAAGTTTCTGCCCTATGTCTGATGACTAGTGAACAGAAAGGATACTTTAGAAGTACCAATGAATTCCTCCATTATAACTTAAGGAAAACTTGTGTTCTTGATTTCATCAGTAATTCCACAAGCATCTGCTCATTCTGATGCTCACTTTATCTGCTCAGAATCGCCTTTAGAAATTTGCAATGTTTTGGAACCATTGATTGCAAATGAACATGAGGACTTGGAAAGTGTCTGGAGAAGCTAATTTCTATTCACTGCTAGTCCAAAGATTTTCGTTAAATGTATGCGTGCAGGGGCCAGCCTGGTGGCCTAGCTCATGCACTCCACTTCAGTGGCCTGGGGTTCATAGGTTCATATCCCAGGCGCAGACCTAGCACCGCTGTCAGGCCACACTGTGGTGGCAACCCACATAAAACAAAGGAAGATTGGCATAGATGTTAGCTCAGCAGCAATCTTCCTCAAGCAAAAAGAGGACAATTGGCAACAGACATTAGCTCAGGGTCAGTCTTCCTCACACACACACACAAAAATGTGTGTGTGTGTGTGTATGTGTGTATATGCATGTATGTATGTATGCATATGTGTGCATGTGCATGTGTGTGTGGGTGAGGGGCAAAGTGAGGCGTCAGTGGATCAGAAGGGAAATCAAAGATTGAAACAGAGGGAAGAACAATATGGTATGAAAATTGCCTTAATTTTCCTTGTCTATTTGCTTGCATGAAACAATTCCATAAATTTTATTTCAGTAAATACAATTGACATTCCACTTTTCCCTTTTCTCTTAGCTCTGCTTGCTCATGACATGTCACTAAGCACTGTAGAAGTCATCTACGAATAAAAGCACTGAACGCTGCTCCTTGACATTTTGTTGTTTTAGGAGTCTAATTCCTTGGAAACAACACCAAGACAAATAAAGCCATTCAGCTTTTAATCACGGACGATATAAATCATCATGTCAGTTAACTCCAGGGTCCATAATTCTCTAAAAATGTGGATTTATGACATAGGGATGCAATTTACCAGTATTGGCTTTTTAAATTGGATTAGAATGATGGGCTATGATAGAATAGATTTTTGCAATTCTGCTTGCAATCATACCAAAAATGGAGGCTCTCAAGCTCACAGTCTGTTGGTGTATTAAGTATCAGCTTCACGTTTTCTCTGTTCAGACTAATTGCTCCTTTAATCTGTGATTGCTGACATACATGTGCAGTTGTGCAAGTTAATAGGAAGGAAGATGATTCTGATACTCTTCAGTTTCATTATATTCTATTTTTAATTGTCTTCTCTGCTACGGCACCATTATTTTGTTTGATGGTTTAATAACCAGAAAATCCAACAATAAAATTTAAGTGTTTGAGATAGTTATGGATAAACAAAGGGAAACAAACCCAAGGCCAAAAGGAGCAACTTAAAATATGGACAACGTTGTGAAGGGAGGTAGAGATTCAACCCATTGGAGCTTGCTCTGGTTTGCCCTCACTTGTTCAGACCACCTACCACAGTTAAACTTTCAAAATCTGTGCTCTCAAGTTTCGATCCACTTCCCCTAATCTCATGGCAGCACGCACACCGAGTCAAGTGCCCTGCAGCTGACTGATACGCGGATGCATTTTTAGAATGGAACACAGTGAAGCTGAACCAATGCAGTGGCTAAAATAAGAAACCAATTTAACTCCATTGTAAAGACAGCCACCCAAATCATCCCCCCAAATAATTCTAAATGTTGGGCTGCAATACTGAAAACACATATTTGTTCTTTTTTGGGCATGCATTTTTTATGTACATCTCAGTCTTTCCCTCCTACTCACCGAGGATCTCATCGCCCTCTTGTTCTGGAGGTTTCGGAGCTGTTATTATTTCCACGCTCTCACATGATGCCTCTGTTAAGTTTGGTTCAGCATTTCCATTATAAAACCCATAAGCTTCCAGAACAGACTTATTATAACTGCCTATGAGGGAAAAAATTGCTCCCAGCTGAAACTTAGTATATATTACACTCATTTTCAGTCCAGAAGGCACTTGTCTTCTTTAACATATTATAAAATAAAATTTCATACCATTGCTTCTACTTTCTTTGGTTGCTTCTGTCAGTATGACAACACCAAAGAATAAAGTAGGGAAGCAAAGAGCTATTTCATCCCACATTTTGCCCATTTTCTCCAAGACGCTGTTCTTTCCTTTTCCATTTCTAGCCTAAATTCAAAGTTTCAGGTTTTAGCACAGCGCCCTGAGGGTCCCCTTCACCAGGCTTTGTTTTGGTCCCTCCATCTTGCTGGTTGATTACACGGATCTGGGCAATCAGGGGACCACACAGGAGGGGTTTCATTCCCCTGTACACAGGAGCAATCCTGAATTAAAATATGTAAACTATAAAACACTAGAAACATTCTAAAAATTACTTCAGAAAAGAATATTAAAAGAGAGATTATGCCAATTCAAGCAATTTCATTTTTGGATTAAGTATTTCAATTGTGCAGGATATTTCTTTAAATTGTTTTACTATTTGATGTTGAAGATAAGGGAAAAGGAAAGCACCAGAGAGCTTATAAAATGGAAATTTAACTACTGAATATCAATAGCATTTTCTTCCTTGAGTAATAGAAAATTAGAAGTTAGGTAAACAATATTTTTTCACATACTTTGAACCTGAGAAAATCATCCCATTGGTTAAATAAGCATTTGGATTTCTAGTACGTCTTCATAATAAATATATACCAATGGAACCAATGATAATTAAACTCCCACTCCTCCAGCTGGGTACCAGGAGGAACTCCAGCACCTCTGAGAGACTCCTTTAAGAGAGGAAGTGCTCAGAAAAGAGGTTAGTGGGGAGCCAGGGGCTGGATGGAAAAACGACAAATTATTTGATCCCTGAATCCAGACCTAAATTACCACGTTAGCGTCCATATTCTTCTGGCTCCACCCTGTCATCCATGCTGTTTCTATGACTCCTGACTGAACAGATGATTTGTAGAGAGTCAGTGCAGGTGCTTCAGGTCCAGGAACCACATGCACCTCTGCATCTGCCATAAAGCTACTTTCAACCTGAGACAAAGGATGCTGTGTCCATTGATGCTCCCTTCATTGTTCTAACACTTTGGCTGAGTGCAGGAGTTTCATATCTGTTCCCAAGCTCAACCCAGAAACCAGTGTGCAAGAGAAGCCAGTGGACAAGATTAGCATTCTGCTGGGCCAGGCAAGCTGATTCAAAGACAAGTCTCAACACAGAAGGCCAGCATTTTCAGCCTCCTCCAGTAAAAGAAAACGGAGAGAGCTCATGCTTCATTGTAGATACAACAGAAGCTACATAAACATCTGCTTCTTCATGTAGGCTATCAGATGATATTTAAACCTACTCAGAAACTTTTCTCTGAGAACCCATTTCAAGTCCAGCAGTGTGCCAGGAGCTGAGGAGAGGAATGTTAGATAGATAAAGTAGAAGACAATGTTTGTGCCCTGGAGCATTGAACTCTCCCATCTAGGAAGCAACAAAAATGTCATGAGTCTCAGATAACATTTTAAAAGCCACTTTGAAAATACTTAAGCACTATACATTTGTTAGCAAATACGAACAAATAACTACTGAAATAAAAACAAACATATTTTAATTTTTCAGGAAAATGCTAATCCTAAAAATAACATACCAGGCTGATACTTTGTACATAAGTTGGTATATAATTGCTTTCACAGAAAAGACAATGCACTTTGAAGCCAGAAAGACCTCTCTCTGGTAATTTACTAGCTATGTGAATTTAGCAGGCAACTTTGATCTTTTTGAGCTTAAGCTTCCTCGTCTACGTAAGTGGGAAATAATTCCTTCTTCAGGTAGATGTTGGATGAACTATTAAATGAATTAACATACCCCAGATACCCAGAATGACAGGAGGTCCTCCATCTACCTGCCCCTGAGGACTGAACACCACCAGCACCAGACTTTCTTCTCTGAGTTTATATCTGCATCGTGATGAGAACAACAAGCAAATATGACTATGTCTGTATTTTTGTTTGCTGAGAGGAAAGGGAAGCGCATTCTTCAACGTTGCTTCTGAAACACTGAAGTATTCTAAGTCTTTTGTTGAAAGAGAAAACTGAACAAGCATGAGTTCCCTAAAACTGAATAGATTATTCTATGCTTTTAAATGTTAAAATTCATTAGAAACCACACACTCCAGGAAACTTACATTTCACACTTTTATTTATTCTTATTTTGCTCAATCCTGGTTAAAAAAAAAAAAAAGAGTCCTCTGTGAACCTAACTTGAAACTTGCTGGTTTTATTATATTAAGTTCTCGAAAAATAGGAACCATGACCCTACTTTTCCTCTCACAACTGCAGAATGACATCAGACCCAAACTCTAATAAGTTGCCTTCAGATTTCAATCCAGAACAAACCAGAAATAGTGGGTAAGGGCTGGCTGATTGCACCTGTGAAATGATCAGCCTGCACTTCCATTTACCCCTCCACCCCTTCTGTTCAGCCTTTACCAATCATTTGGACCTTAATGGGTCTCTTTTGCTGTTTATCACTCGCTATCCCCATCAATTTTCATTGCTCTCTACAGCTTCTTTATCACTTTTTGTTGTCAAGAACATAACTACTTTTGGATCAGATGTTTGCCATAAATTCCTGAAATAGACATCTAGCCCATAAAGAATAGAAATGAATAGGCTAGTTTTAAATGTCACCGGTAGATAGTTCATCTCAGTAGGCGTGATACTTAATACTTTCACATCTCTAGCTCAAAATTGAAATTTTTCCAGTGCCCCAGGCATAATTATTTTCCTCCAAATGACTTGGAAGCCAGTGTTACAGCATCCACCTACACATTATATTTGACCAAAACACTGACATAAAGCAGAATCACACAAATCTATTTACGTAGCCTCCTCAGTGTTGGCAGCCTTGATTTGTTAGAAAATATCATCTTATTCGGATGGAATAAAATCTGATAGCATCGGCAATTACTGACTTCTGCTTTAGATTAATGTCCACATGCGAAAAAAAAGTGAGGTTTTGTGATTTCAAATGTTGAAAAAAATGGCAATGATGCTGAAATTTATATACCGTATTTCAGCTGACAGCACGGTTTAGGGGTGAATTACACACCCTGAAAATGAAAGTTCCCAACGGAAATGCTGACAGGCCCTTTACTTATGGGGAAGTATTTGCCTCTAGAATAATAGCAATATATTATATTTAAATGGATCCTTTTATAAAGCACTTTAAAAACTGTCAACCTGTATCTCTCTTTCTATACACATGTATATCTCATGAAAGTCAATAGCAAAGTTACATATCTATTATTTATTTAGTTATTATGTATTTATTAAATTTATGAGATTCACCCATAATTTATTAGCCTCTGGGCACCTTTGCAAGTTTCAGAGCTAAAAAAATAAAAAGGCAGTCTGCGTTACTATGATTTGCAAGTTATTCCAGACATCATGAAAACAAGACATATTGCTTCTAGCTTATTATCTTAGAAGTTCAACACACCTTCAAAAATACGCATTAATCAGAAAAGAAACACTTAGGCTGATGTAACTCACAATTACTCCATACATTAGAAAAAGAAAGCAGCTGCAATGAGATCAAATCAAAGGCATTTGATAGTTTTTTTTGTTTTTTATATTTATGTATTGTGAAGTGTTTTTGCACAGAATAGGTTGGTATGTTACAGAGAAGTTTGCATTAATAATTTATTCAATTTTATACATCATTTTCTTAAACAAATTTATATTGCATCACTTATGTGCTTAGCAGTGTGCACAGGTATAAAACTTCAATCTTAAACTGAATATTGAGCTAAGCTCTCTAGTAGGGCTAATAGGCAGAAAGAGCACTCCAACTTCAAGAGGTTTGATCATACAGTTAAATTCAGAGTATATATCAAATATTTTGATCATAATAGATTTTATTAGTGATTACATGGTTTAAAAAAACAAGGGAATTGACTCCAGGTACTCCCTTTCACTCTGGCTGTCAATGACTCTCTGCCTATTCAGGAGAGATTCCCCTGGTGCTCTCCCTGAGAAAGTACTTGGTTCAGGGTGTGGAGAGATTGGAATGAGAGAATTTCAGCCAATTCAACTCGGAGAGTCAAAAAAATTGTAATTCTATGCCCTAGACCTTTACACCAATGTAGGAAATGACCTTGGGTTAGTTATGAACCTAATGAGTCAGCATCCTGATGCTTTTAGCAAGGAAGTAACCTCCTTCCAACTGATAAGGATGTTTAAAGTTGTTTTGAGATGTTGGAATGAAAAATGCTCTATAAATACAAAATACATGCACAGTATAAAAACTCACTCTGTCTGTCCCCTATCTTTACTGGTAGATTTCAACCATCGCAACCTGTGGCACTTCATTTTTATTGCTATCCTTGCACTCGGCCAAGAAAAGTTTGTCAATATCTCTAATTGCCTAGTGCTAAACCAACCAGTATATACTAAACTAAGCCTGGCGAAATTTCCTGCTCACCTGATCACTAAACAATCAAGATCCAAATGTACTCCCCAGGGGCAGAGACCCAAAGCATTAATTTACTAAACCTTGGTAAGTTCTTAGCAACTCCCTTGTTCAATTTCCTCAGCTTCAGGACAAAGGAGCTCCTCCAGTGCGAGATTATGAAATGCATTTGCAACTAAACCTAGCCCAGAACACTCACAGAAAAACATTATACACTTAGTTTCCAGTTGGTGGAAAGACAGATAAGGGGGGCAATTATGTGATGGGGTTCAGGGCAGGCCTCCCCAAGATGCGCCACTCTGGTATGCAGACTATTTTGAGCTGAAGATAATAAAGGCTCAGACTCAGCAAGAACATTCGACCTTTCCCCACTAACTGCCTAAAAGAAATTTAAAATAAAGGCCTGTCCCCAGGACGTGCCACCACTATAGATAACTTTGAGTTCCGGTAGACTGGGAGGATCCTTGCTAAGCCCACTCTTATCAAAGTTCTATTTACCAAACATTTGCTTTTCCATTTCCATGTGGGTTGCCTTCCTCCCCTTTGAAGACCCGAACCACTACCCTTAACGTCCTCCTTGTCTGTAGCTGAAGATACTTAAACAGGCAGCCATGGCCAGTTGGCTGAGTTGCTCAGTCGGCCTGAGCCTCTCCCATGTATACATGTTATCAAACTTTGTTTAATTTTCTCTTGTTATTCTGTCTCATGTGAATTTAATTTGTTGTCCAGCCAGAAGGACCCAGAGTGGGTAGAGGAAATGTCTTCCTCCCCTACATATGTAATGTACAGTAAAATAACCTTTAAGGAAACAGTGTTCATTTTTCCCCAGATTTTTCCCACAAAATCATGTTTCTACCTAGGCACAAACGCAAAGGTTTACTCAACTTTAATATGTGAAGATGTGTCCTTATGTATAAGGTATTTTTATTATTTGCTAGTGATTTGCTAGAATGACAGCCCAAGGGCCAAATGATAGTTCATATTTATCTCTGAAATTCTATTACTTTTCAGAATAATTTTATAAATAGTAACATTCAACACTTTTAAGGCATTGAAAATATGCAAATACAAAGAGATGGATATGAGCCTCGCACCCCCATCCCTACCTGGACTTAAAATTAGTTTCTGACTAAATTGGGAATTTTCAGTTTATGATCAGAACCCTTCAGTTCTCAGACATGAACTTCACCACACTTTGTTCTCACATTGCTTGTGCCTTCAGCCCTCGTTACCGAATCTGACTTATGAAATCAGCAAGCGTGGTGAAGTGTGTTGATGTTGCGGGAGAGATTTACATTTCTTCTTCTTTCTTCTCTCCTAAAATGTTCTTTCACTTTATCAGTGTCAGTCATTCAGACACCTCTTTGACAAGGGACTTGAAGGAGGATGACAGTACCAGAGGAGATTCTGGATCAGAAAAAGACTGAAGCTTCCTGAATACTTCCTGCAATTGCAGATGTTCATATAAAAATAGAACATTAATTATTGCAAGACTATTTAAGGTATTTGCATTTTATTTTTGGAAAAAAAAATAATAATGAAGCCAAAAGGCAAGGTGGAGTAGAGGAATGTCAAGGCTGGTAAAGAAGAGCGAGGTTCTTGTGGGATTTTATCCCTGAAGGGACCTTATTTTGCACAACAGGTAGCCAAGGGGAATTTCATCCCATTATCTTACAAGTGCAGGAAGCTTTGCATTTCAGCTCCCTGGGGTGCTCTCAGCTGGTCTCCTGCTACTCCCCTGTTATTTTTGCAAGCTATACTTTCAAAGGTGCTATTACTCTGGTTGACAATAGTTGATCACTGCTGTGAAGTTCAGGCTGTAGACAAAATGAATTCTTGGGGGGGGAGGGGAATAAAGGTGCCCGGGAGCCCTCATACACACCTGCTTTTGGACAGAATTTCCCAAATGCTCTGCTTTAGAAGGCCATTAAGTCTTTCTGAATTTCCATTTCTATTATAGGCCAATTGGTGATTGCCTGGCCCCTGGTGTCTAAATTGAGAGCCCATTTCAGGTCTTGTTGATGGGAATGCTAACTATTCCTGAGGGATGTAGGTCTCTCTTGTCTGCCCTTTGAGACCGGATTCCAAATAAAATGCTTACTCTACTTACTCAGGAGTGTTTATTGAGTAGAAAGCTTTGGCAGTTTAGAGCAAAAGAAGAATCATATGAGAAAGACTACCAACTTTTAAATCTGAGGTGAGTAGAGAAGCCTCTCATCTTCTTCATAGGTGCGTGGTATCCCATTGCCCATCACGCCAAAGCATTCCAAGATCCCTACACTGCGGGACACCATTTGAGCCATCAGCCCCACCTGGAGCATGTTTATCATTTTACTTATGATACAGTGTTTCATTGGGAGTGCTTATCACTTCTCTGTCTTCCCTGCAAGAACATGCGATCAAGGGAGGAGGGAATATATCAATCTTGCTCATCATTTTATTGCCACTGCCAAACAGAAGACCTGTCATGGGGTGGCATTCAATTAATTTTTACCGTACAAATGAATAATGGAGTTGCCTTTGTTAACATGGTTGTCTTTGTTATGTGCCATTGTAACAGAGCAACTACATTTACAAGAAAAATAAGTTCTCCACAATGCACAAGCAAACCATGGTTCAAAAAGTAGATCTCACCAGGCATTCATGAGTCTGAAATTCCACTTGTGGTGACAAAATTCTGTTTCCTTCATTCAACGGCAAATACAATTGCAAAGCTAACAGACAGAGTTTGAAGAAGATTTTATGAATCATGACGTTGGTTAGAGCAAGCCTCTGCTGAAACCAAAGCAAATAAATTATAGTCATAGCTATTAAGGTCAGGAAGCTGCAAATACCCAAATCCTGGGAATATACTCTAAATCTCCAAATTACTCTTAACCAGCTTAAGTGACTGCTTTATAAATGAGTAGTCAACTATGAACAGTTATTCCAGAATAGAAGTTTCCCTTTCCCTTCTGGGAACACAAGCTGTGGATTCTCTCTTGCCTTCCCTTACTCTCCCCTGTAGAACTCAAGTGTGCTCTATGCCTTATAAAACAGTGCACGAAGAATGGTTAAAGGGTAAAAACGGAAGCTGTTGCAGGCAGCAAGCAGTTCTCTGTACTATTACCCTGCACCATCAATAGATTGCCTGTTATTGTAAATGTTATTTAAATTATCTCCCTAGGGAGATAATTTTCAGCTGACTCTCCATCTTCCCAGAGAAGCGGAATTTATCACCTCCCTGCCTCTGCATGGTCCAAAAGCAAGACACTGAAGCAACTGTCAGAAAGGACAGGAAAACAAACAGAAATGCATGAGGACCATACAAGCAGAGCTGGTCTAAGGTAGTGGTTCTCAGTGTGGGGTGCCTAGATCAGTGGCCTCAACCTCACCAGAGAACTCGACAGAAATGCAAATCCTTGGGCCTCACTCCAGGTTGCTGAATCCAAAAGTCTGTGGGTGGGGCCCATCAATCTTTAATTAACAAGCCAGCACTGAAGCTTGAGAACCTATCATCTAAGGTGATAAGTAGAACCAGGCATTTTTTTAAAAAACTATATAGAAGACCTCAATTGATCTACCCATATAGTTCATGAGGATTCTATTAAAATCAGAACTTAGTGGAACTACACAAGCATTAATGACCCTGAAGGTAAAAAGGTATCCATGTTAGCGCAGCTGTGAGGGAAAACACACACACACACACACACACATACACACAGAGCAGAAAGAGAATGCCAAAGGAGCTTACCTTATCAGATATCAATTGTACATTATATTATAATTGCATTATTTGGTTATAAATTGTTATGATCTATAACAATAAAGGCAGTATAGTTTGTCACAGGAATAGTCTAATTAACCAATAGAAGAAAACTTAGAGAGACTAAAGAGAGCCTATAAACCAGCCCCAAATTTATGGAAGTTTCACATATGAAGTGTGAGGTCATGCAAGTGACTAGACAGGGCAAGGGGAAGAAATCACTCAATAAGCAGAACTGGGGAATACAGCCTCCCACGCAGCAGCGAAATGAAATTAACAGCCCATCTCTCACCAACAACAGAAATGAATGCCAAGGAGATTAAGACTTTAAAATATAAAAGGCAAAACTTTAAAAATATTTTAAGTGAATAGGTTTTACTGACTTTGGCATAAGGACTTTTATTTACAAGGCACAAAAGACACTAGCCAGAAAAAAATGTTGAAACTAAAGGTATATTAATTAATAAATTCCTTTAATTAAAAGATATACTTTTAAAGAAAAAAACCCTCAAGTTACCCTCAAAGAAGATATTTATGATACATACAACTGACAAAGGATTAGTATCAACAACATAAAAAGAACTCCTACAAATCTCTTTAAAAAAGACAACTTCAAAGCACGGGAAAAACAAATGAAGTCCTTTTGGCCAATTGAAGAGACAATCTCACTTGTCATTAGGAAAGAGTAAATGCAGACCACAATGAGATACCATTTTACCCTATTCCATTGGCTAAAATTGGTAAGTTTAAGAATACTGAATATTGAAGCAGAAATAGATTAAAAGCGTCTCTTTATACATTGCAGATATGAGTGTGATGGTTACCAGTTGTCTTGATAACAAGTTGAGATTGTCTTTACAAACTAAACAATAACAAACTGTAGCTCCATAATTTCACTCCTGTCAAAATACTCAAGAGTATCTTACATCTGCACATCCGGGGACAATAACAAGAATATTCACTTTAGCACTAACTATAATTACTAAAACTGGAAACAATATAAATTCCCATCAAGAGGAAGATTAATGATAATATTATAGCAATTTTAACACAACTGAATGTTGTAGCATGGAATACAAGGAGTAGCGTTGATAGTATAAAGTTGGATAAAAAAATCTCAGAAAACTACAACAGTATAACATGCTTTTTATAACATTCAAAAACAAGTAAAACTAACAATATACTCTCCTTTTTTTTGTACAGATTGGCACCTGAGCTAATAACTGTTTCCAATCTTCATTTTTTTCTTTTCTTCTTCCTCTTCTCCCTAAAGCCCCCCAGTATGTAGTTGTATATTCTAGTTGTAGTTCCTTCTGGTTGTGCTATGTGGGACGTGCCCTCAGCATGGCTTGATGAGTGGTGCTAGGTCTGTGCCCAGGATCTGAACCAGTGAAAACCTGGGCCACCAAAGCAGAACGCATGAACTTAACCAATCGGCCATGGGGCTGGCCCTTAACAATATTTTCTTTAGGCATATAAAGATGCTCAAGAGAATAGTGAACGCTGCAAAATTTAGGGTAGTGGTGATCTCTATGCAGAAGTTGAGGGATAGTGGAGGAACACAGAGTTTGTGTGAATTATTGATTTGTTTTAGATATTCAGTTGAATGTTCATTATATTACTTAAAAATCAAGAAAAATTAATATAAAAAGAAGACTGTGTGCAAGCATGATAATGGTGCATAATGAGCTAAAAGTTACGATTAAACCAATTCTATATTTCTGAGGTCCTTAATTATTAAAAAAATAAATAAAAGAGAAGGAAGGAAAGAGACAAAGAAGGAAGGAAGGGGGGAAGGAAGAAAGGAAGGAATGAAGGAAGGAAGGAAGGAAAAAGAAAGGCTAAGAGTTTTCTAATTCCTAGAGAGAAGGTGGAAGTTGAACGTGTGTGGAGACACAGACATGTGGGAAAACTCTATACTTTCCTTTTAATTTTTTGTGAACCTAAAACTGCTCTAAAAAAGTTGTCTTTAAAAAGAAATAGCAACAACAACAGAACACTCCACTGGATATTTTTTTATCAGTCCATGTTAAATCTACAATAAACTATATATATATAGTTTTCATTTGTAGTATGGAGAATGGCATTATTGAATACATTCCTGACTGGATGGAATCTCCTTTTTGATTAGGTATTAATGAGAACTGAATCCTCTACTTATAAACAGCAGACAGGTCACCTTCTAGAGGCCATAGGCTTGGGGTCTGGAGAGCAGTGACAAAAGAGAATAGAAAATACTTTGAGTTCTGAGGTGGATTTACCATAAAGCTACTAAAGCTTCAGCCCAAGACCCCTTACTTATACAGGCCACTAACAATGTGATCACACGGTCAAATGTTCTTGAAAACCTTACAAAGCGAGGTACAACAGCTATTTCTCTCCACTTTGCACTCCCTCATCATATGTTCCCTCCTATTGGGATGGTCTGGAGTAGCCATGGCCATTTTGGAAATCCAGCGAAAGGGAAGTTTGGTTGGATGTTTATTTAGTATACTTAGTGTAATGTATTTTTGTGGTTTTATAGCCATTTCTATTTTGATAAGTTGTTGCTAGCTGTCCCAGTGCAGGAGTGGTTTCTAGAAATATTCCTATTATCTCCCGCATTGATTCCCTTCCACCTTGACATACTGCTTATATGGATACTTCCCCCGGTGCCCTACACCAGGAGTAAGTGACGAGTAGGGAAGAAAGAAGATTTGAAAGGTATCAGATGAGAAACTAAGCTATGGAAAATTCTGCCAATCATCAGAGATGTAAAATTCTAAGCAGAGGACTCAGTTCTCATTAATACCTAGTCAAAATGGAAGTTCCACCTTTTCAGGAATGTATTTAGTAACGCATCATGTACAAGCATAAATGTATAACACATTTTTATGGGAATCGCATGAAATAGAATGCATGGAATCCCAGTGTGTGGGGTCACAAACCTGTAACAACATTATAAACTACAAGCACATCTGTATGGCAAATCATATGTTTATGTACCTCCAATATCAAGAAAATGTTTTAATCAGTCATGATACAGAAAGATCAAATTGTCCTTGTATTCCTGACATACAGCGATATTATAAAATTGTTATCAATAAAATGCCAAAGAGAATGCAGCCAAAATATAAGAAAGTGAAACCAGCCAATAGCCATTGATGATCAAGTAGCTAGGAACTAAAGGTTTTTTTCCTTTTTGCAATGACTGATTATAGCTTTTAGCTGTTTACCCACCCATTGTTAACTGTGCTGCTTAGGCAATATGCTCTCTGACTCCCACTAGGTTCCTATAGATAACATCTCCCTGGAGCCTGAGTCACCATGGTAATGGGTGTATGAGCTGTTTTTCAGGAATTATAACTCGTTGTCCACTTCAGGCCGGAAGAGACCACTAACACATCAACTGGGCCCATACAGACGTCCGATAGGCAACGTTTTGACATCAAGAGGCTAAAAACTCCACCCTCAGATCATGCTACTGCCGCCATTTTGTGAACATGGGTCCTATGAAGAGGCATGAAGTCTGACTATGCTTGCGCAGATCATCAATGACCTCACCTCTCCTCACCTCCAATCACCTCTCTCCACATTTCAGACCACCTTGCCCCCATCCCATAAATATCCCTGAGTCCCTATTTTCAGGGAAGTGAATTTGAGGCTCATGCTCTCGCTTCCTCACATGGCTGCCTTGTGAGTAAACTCTCTCTCTGCCACAATCTCGTCATCTCGGTGTTTGACTTTCTGGTCGATGGGCAAAAACAAACCTGGTTGGGTAACAAAAGCAGTATTATAAAGTTGTGCCAGGGAGTTAATCAATAAAAATGGTAGGTTTTTGGATTTTGTAATGCTTGTGGTATTTTTCAGCTTTTAAAAATGATTAACATGGTTTATTTCTGTTCTTGTCTTAAATAAATATTTGATTTTTAACCAGTTTTTATATTCATAAATTCAATTTTTTTAAAAAAAAGAGAGTCCACCAAAATGTATAATTTTCAATGCTTTCCAAATCTGAGAAACCTCTGCCGGAGCCTTGAAAACACAGGTGGTAGCCTCTCTCTCTACCTCACCTGAAACACCTCTTTCTTCCCTCATCCTGTTCGCCCTGGCTCCCAAGGTGTTGGAGGCAGGGCCAAACCAAGATACCTGATAAAAGCCAAAATTTTTCCCTGACAAAAGTTCAGGGAAAAAATGTAAGAAGGAATGGGATGAGAGTAAGGGACAGACATACTGTTACATGTGCAAGGATTATATGAATGACTATGTTGCATCTCCTTTTAGCCCTGTAAACAATATTCTGTGCATCTCAATATCCATGATAAAATTCTGAATACATTTTCCGCATAGAAGTGCCATTAAAGATGACATGTCTATTTCACATTGGTCTTCATTCAAAGCTACATTCTGGATAGAACGTATATCCAATAGGTGTTCTGGATGTTTTCCTGGAGGAATTCAACCTTTATGCATAACTTGACTTTTTAAGAGGGAATGAATTCTGAGTTACAAACAGATTGACAAAAGCCCCTTTGAACAAAAATCTTTTCCTCAGTCAGAAGTTAAGTGTCTTATTGTGCTTCTTACTTCTTTTCTTTGTACCTCAATTTCCTTGTCAGTCAGACAGAAACCATAAACCAACTTGTCTCCCAGAAAGAAGATGAGAAATGAATGGGCTGAGTAAGACATCAAATCCAAGCCCTGGTTCTACTTTTTCTGGGTGCTAAAGGCCACAAACATGTATGTGTGAATAAAATCTTAGGAATAAGAAAGTACATCTTTTGGTTGGTATCATACCCTTAGAAGACAGTTGAAAAAAATGTATAAAGATCACTGGTTACTAAACCTTGGGATTTGGGGTCTCGTTCTGGCTCAATCTCTCACTTTCTTTGGGTTCTTATGGGTTGGGCAAGTCCCTCAACTTCTCCAGTGCATAATACTAAGAGACTAGCTGAGGTTTGGACCACACGGTCTCTAACATCCATTCTGGTTTTCACCAGCTCTTATTTTGTGAACAACGTGACCAGAAAACACTCTTTTAAAAAAGATGTTCAGAAAAATTGTTGCTTTTACCAATCCCAAAGTTAGGGAAAGTAAAATCCCCGTGACATATCAGGCTGTTTAAACCCAATTATCCCTGGGAAGAAGATTTTCATATTTACAGGGAAATCACTCAAAGATCCATCTTTAAAAGTTTGAGAATTTTCGATAAACCAAAATGCCATTTCAGACGTCAGCTGTTATATGACTCACGACATCACCGACTGAAGAAAATAAGAGGTAAACAATGATAATAACAAAGTAAATACTTAGTGATAATTTTTTCATTGATATTTTCTACTTTATCAAAGTCAAGATTGAGGAAGGGCTTAAACTTGCCGCATTTTCAAAATTCAAATAAATGTGGTAAGATTTACTAGAAAATTAGATCTAATGCAATAAAGAAAGACCCTGAAATGAAATTTTTAAAAAGGACTGGAAGAGGACTCATACTTCTAAGGCATGAATGCTTGAATTTGGAATGTAGTTATTTTACTGTTCTCTGTATGTGTTTCATTTTTAGCCAAGGCAAGGAAAATTAAAAATATCCAAGCAGTATGTATGTCATAAATGTAACTACTGTTTATTTTAAGTCATTTCATTCCCTTTTCTGCTTTTTTTAAGCAGCTGCTGCCATTGCTACATGTTTATACCAATCAATCAACCCCTTGCTCCAACATTTGCAACAAAATCCAGAAACCACGAGCTGCGATGATTCTCCCCCTCATCTTGACAGCAGTGAAGGGGAATCGAATGAAAAGCATTTTCCGTTGAGGGGTAAAAGTTCCATCTACATTTACATTTCTACTTAGCTGTACTGAGCTTGCAGACTTAAGTTTTGGGCTGAAATAGGGATAAAGTTTTCTGAAGTCCTGGCCTGAGAGACAAGTAAAATCCAAATGATTTCAGAAAGCCATAAACACTGCAGTCCCATCGTGCTTTGCTTGTAAAGAAAACTGTCCATCAGCATTTTAGCTCAAGGTTGACAGGAAGGCCTATGCCGACATCCTTGTGAGAACCTTCCTTCACCACCTCTGTGAAGCCAGGTACACTGTACGATGCTTGCTTGCTGCTCAGGAGAAGCTTATAGACTATTCTTGGTGATCAACTTCCAGAATTTATAGACTATAGTGAGAGAGGGAGAGACAGAGAACCTCCTAGAAGCAAATGAGTAGATATCTGAGAGTCCAGCAAATATTACTTTGAATGTCAAAATAATAATAATTATTCTCTAACCAAAACATTTTCACAAAAATCATTTTTCAACACTCAGAGAAGGGAGTGGGAAAATATCTTTTTATCTGCATGAATCCTGTCTTCTGTTTGACATTACATTTATTATGGAATGGGGTGGAAGAGCAGGGAAGACAAATTTCATCTTGGGCATAAGCCCCGCAGTCTGCATGCCTCCTGGAGAACTGTGCGAAGGCCGAGGTCGCTGTCTCCATTTACCCTGCACACTAGCTCTCCCAGGGCTGCAGCATAGGCCCCGTGATCCGCGGAATACAGGTCTAAGACCCCTGCAACCACAGAGAAAATGATCTCTCTTCTTCGCTAAGAAGATTAATTAATTCTCATTAATACTGAAATAGTAAAATTCATGGTTCTAGTTTATAACTGTTACAACCACTCAAATATACTCTCCATGGGAGCAGGAATAGTGCCCTCTTACTCACCACTCTACCCACTATACCTCGACCCCATCTGGCCCCAAATAGTCTCTCAATAACTGCTCGTGATTAAGCAAGTATACGGATAGCGTTCATAATTAGGAGACACACTGACAATTTCCTACCAGATAAACTTTATAAATAGTTGTTGACAACTGGTAAGCATGTTTGTCTCTCGTCACTCCTGACAAGAGATGACACCCCAGAGGGAAAGCTGAGAAAGAGGACGGCACGTGCCTGTGGTAGGAGGCACGCATTAACTGTCAGTTTCCCTCTTTCCACCACATCACTCTGCCTCTGCTATTAAAACCACTAGGTGCATATGCAACTCCCATTAAAATAAACCACCTCACGTCCTTTAAGTTTCATAAAACCTAGGGCAATTTCCATTTTGATCTTTTCATCTTGTTTTGTTTTCCCAACTCAACACAGTGCCTGGAACATAGAAGATATTCAATAAACATTTGCCAAATAAGTGAATAAAATATGAATAATGAACGAACGAAAGAATATCCCAAATAACACATCCATCAATGGAAAATCTTACTGAAAAGTACTTTGTTTACTTGGCAATCTCCTGATGCCAGATACTAAAGGCTCCCTTAAGGAAAAGTATTTTCTTATAATTCCCCGTGCTGAATAAAATAATTTATGGATAATTACAAAGCCGAATTTTACATACAGAATTCCTTTTTTTAAAAGTTCCATGGCAAGAAGAACCAGACAACTGATATTCCTGGATCCAGGAGCTATCTGGTAGGTTGAAGATGCTCCTGATAGCAAGACAGCCTTGAACTCTCCATCCTTCTCCAGGAAGAACTGACAACAGGTCTAAAGGGCACTGGAGGCCAGCTGACCTCAGTGAGTCACAGAAGTGTGTACCCGTGTACCAGGAGCTCCCCTCTACTCAGGTCCTTTCATTGCTAAGCAGCTGGTTGCCAGTGGTGGCAAAATCCATCGTGCTTAGGGAAGACTGTTGGCAGGAGTTATGGTGGCCAGGCTCATAAAGGAATTCAGGAGACATATGTCTAACATGTGAGAGAGATATTGTACTTGATTTTCTCCACTAAAGGGGAGAAGAAGAATGAACAGAAGTATCCAGCTCAAAATAATAACATCATACCGAGTTTGGGTTGGAGAATGTGAAGAACAATGAGGTAGTGCAAGTAGGACCCAAACGAAGCTTATAATCTGCTTTGAAATATTCTAAAGAAAGGAGCTATCTGCCCGGAAAGAATTGAAATATGCATTCTCAGAGAGGGGGAAATATCACAGTAAGACCTTCTGCACAGACACCCAGATCTTGCTGGGGACGGCAGTGGCTGGGGTGCAGCCCCGCAGTAGGGACTTGGAGATGGGAGGGGCGGGTTTCCTTGTGAGGAGTGCCCTCGCCTCGGGGACGTCGTCCTCTGAGGAAGGATCAGAACGGAACTCGAATTCATGAAACCTATTGTCTTCATGGTATTCTCCAACCCTCTCTCTTTTTTAGAGCAAGAATTTTAGGGGTTTCTGTCTTTAACAAAATGGAAAAGTTCTCCTTTCGTGTGATTTAAAAATCTCTAAGAAGGACCCCCTCTGCAAACTCAAGATCGATTCCTGACACCTACGTATGTACTGTTTTGCAATTCAATGGTTTTATTTTTGTAAAAATAAACTTCATGTCCTGAAAAAGAACACATCACAGCCACCAAAAATCCAACTCCAGTCTTTGGGAAGGCTCACGCGAGCGCCTGTCGCCACCTCCTGCACCTGCCTGTCTTCCCAGCAGCGGGAAGGGAGGCCCACACGCAGGACCGGCCTTGTGTTCAGGGCTTCGCAAAGCGTCGTCACACTCTGTGTCCTTCTCAGCCCAGCCCAGCTTCCCGGGCAAGCGTCCCTTTGCCCTCCTGCCTGGTGTTCAGCCCGGCAGCCCAGAAAATCAGTTAAGCTTTTCAGTCCCAGCAGCCCCCGTGACAAACGTGTGGAGCACTGCAGGGCTCCTTCAACCAGCTGGTTTTCCTGGCATTTGAATAAAAGTAAAAATAGAAAACAAAGAGGGAGAAGAAAAGTGACGAGCTGAAACCTGCGAAGAGAAACAGGACAAGGTACAGCAATTGGCTTCAGGACGCCAGGGAGGGGGTGGGGGATGATGGGCTGATACTGCCATCTAGTGGCTGCATGGTACTCAGGGAAAAATACGGCCGCCATCCCCAAGAGGAGGAACGTATTTCTCAGCACTAGGGGAAGAACAGAATTCTGTCACAAATGAGCCAGGACTGAGATGAGGACAAACAGCTTTTGCTTTAGTAAATGGCTTCCACCGTGTTTGGTAAGCTGGGGAAGGATAGCGAAAACCTCACCAGAGCCGTCTTGCTGCTCTAACAAGTGTGTCAGGTTTTCCATTTGCGATTTCAGTAGATATCTTCCTCCCTTCAAATATTGGCTTCCTCTCACCCTAGGGTTGTCAGATTTAGGGGGAAAAAAAAAGATTCTCTTCGTTAAATCTGAATTTCAGATAAACAGCTAATTATTTTAGCATAAGTATGCCCACGCAATATTTAGGACATATATACACTAAAAAAAAAAGTCATTGTTTACCTGAAATTCAAAATTAACTAGCTATCTTGTATTTTATCTGCCAACTCTACCTCACCTCCAAATAAAGGCAATATTTAGCTAAAATTTTAAATAACCAGTTTCTACTAGGACTGACCTGAAATGTGGCTGTCTATAAGAAACATATATTACTTTTTTTTTTCTTTTTGCTACCATGACTAATATTACAGGTATTGAATGATAAACACTAGAAAAAGAATAATTAATAATAAAGGTATCTTAGACACTGAATTAAATTAGGTCCATATTGATCTTTCATACTCAATTCCCATTTATTCTATGACTCACAACTCTGAGCTAGAAGCTGGTGGGATGCAGACAAGGTTTGAAGATCTAGCCATTAAAATATACCCCAAACTAATAACCACACAGTGATTAGAAACCTGTATAAGTTTGTTAACATGACCTTAATTTTCTTAGCTCAGAGCTTCTGTGTAGGCAAGCAAAGAATTATGAAACCTAAGTAAAAAAGAGTCCTGCCTCAGAAAGACTCTCCACTTGCCAGGAAAACAAGAGTCTAAAAAAAGACCTCAGTGTCTTAGCAGCTTTATTTTTCACTTTTAACACACTTGACCATTTGACAGATCAAATTTTGCCGTTTAGATTTTGACTTTTGATGAGAACATTCCTCTCATTTCCCTTTGCTGAAGGACAATGTTTAAATGTCCCTCTGAACAAGGATAACTTGTCAACTGCTACAAAGATTCTGTGGGTTGAAAGATCTTGTGTATTTAGGACAACCTATTCAAGTGATGGATGAGGCCAAATCTTCCAGAATTTACTGCAAACATATTTTGGATGTTGTACAGTTGTGGCCATTTTTCAGCTTGTGTCGGTCCTCAATAATAATGGAAGGGCTCCCTAAAATGAGAAACAATAATCTCATCTGGTGTTGAAATAGCCACAGACCCGAAGAGTGCTTCTGAGTAAATGATCAACACTATTCGCTGCCCTTTGGCTTCTGGCTCTAATTCACTCCAAGCTGCCAGGGACTTCCACTGGTTCCCTTGCTACTTTTTATCACTTCTCGTAGGAGCTGAGGGAAAATGTGAGCCATCCTACCCCTAGTCCTCACACACTCCCTACACGACACCATATTAATATGTCTTCTTTGCTCATGAACACTAGACAAATAACCAACTTATGTGGCTTAATTTTTTTCATCAAATTGGGCTGAAATCCAACTTTCCTTATCTACATAAAAGAGTGTAGAAATAGCAAGCAAATTGCTTTGAAATTCCTGGAGTAGACCACAATCACTAGGATTTAAATTCTTCCAATTATTAAAAGGATGCCTTGGCCTCGAATTTAGCCCACTTAGAAGGTACACACCTTAGAAACTAGCAACATAATACGTTATGCATAAAATGGCATTCTAATACAGGTTTACATTGCTTCACGTAATAGACATTGTCCTCCATACAATATCAGTTCAGGTCATCTTTTTCTACTGATTTATAATACAAATTGGGAAGTCTATTACCTTTATTTCTACTCCTTCTTCAATTGCCAATGATCATTTGTCAACACATACCCTTATACTTAGCTCTTTACCCCTGGTCAAGTAGCTAGTAAAAAATAAGCAAAGAATATAGGTTAGTATTAGAGAAAATTCCTTCTTATATTAATCCTTTCTTTTGTAAGAATTATTCCCTTTAAACATTTATTTGTGTATTTGAGATTTTTTCAAATACCTATATATTTAATGAACTAAATTATTTTCAGGTTATGGAAGCTACATTAGTCTTATCTAGCCAATGGAATTATTTTATAAGTAGAAAAATCTGTAAAATGGAAAACACAAGATTTGCCCTATAAATCTTACAGAACTTCTATCAAATGAGATAGCATGGACTATAGGAAATAACATCGTTGGGAGACAGTTGTTTATAGACCTCATGTGTATATGAATGTCTGTGAGCAGAGTTACGGATACCTTTTATTCCAGACTATCTTTTCAAAAATGTCTTTTCAAGTCATTCTTTTCAAGAGTGGCAAACAGCCTTGGAAGATAGAAATGGAGTCACTCTCCTGGGTAGAGGGCAGACTTGTTTGTTGACCAATATAATAAAGATAATAAAACATAGTGAGATCTCCCTCTGAGCAAAGGTGGGGCAGGTTTGCTTGCAACCCCTTTGAAGATTGGAATTTCTCAGCTATGACACAAACACACTGCATGCACAGCAATCACCTGGGTCTGTCTCCAAGTGACATCCTTGCGAGCTGGAGGTGGGGAAGAGAACCAGTACAAACATGAAGCTTATGCTGCCCATTTTGCCACTCATAATCAGCCCTTTGTCTCTGACCCAGGAATCTCATGTCTTTCTCTGGCATTCATGAACCTGTGGCAGGATAACTCTTTAGCTCATAAGTAGGGTAATATCTCAGACCCCCTCAGGGTTCTTGTGAACTTTTTTTATTGTTTGTAGGTCTTTACAATTCTGAGATAGTATTATTACATTGGAGAATAACCTTGATAACTGAATGCATGTCTGTGTGTGGTTCTGGGTCTACGTGTATTGTGGGTAAGGGAAAATATCTGAGTCAGTATCCCTCAAAGGTAATTTTGCTAACATTGTTGCATGCCTAAGTCCACCTAGTACCTTGATACTCCAGATCCACCGTTTCTGAAGCATTCATAAAACTCCTGGAGAGGGAAGATAGTGTGAAGGTTGGGAGTGCAGGCTGGAGTCGGGCTGTGCTGTCCCAATTCTGCCACTTACTGGCTATGTGATCTCAGACAAGCTACTCCACTTTTCTTTGTGGTTAGTAACACATACCTCACAGGTTTGTTGATAAAACCTGGTAGTCAATAATTGTATTGTGTTCACCCTCATAAGTCAAGCAAATTAAATAATTCAGCTCTGTCTGGCTTAATTTTATGAAATTCAATGCTTTTATTTATTTTCTTACTGTTGCTCTCTTTAATATCTCTTTCATGAGTTAACACCCACCTTCACCAACGTTAACTTATGTATTGATGTCTCCTCAAATTACATCTATAATCAACACAGTGAAATCAACAATGAAATTTCTTAACAATCATTAGCAATTCTGTCCCTGCCTAGCTTTTTATTTAATTTGTCATAAAATCTTTATGTTTCTTCTACCTATATTAAGTATAAGTATTAGATGTGTGCACAATTTTTCAGATGAGGATTTTTTGGCATTTAGTGCATATTGACTCTTCTGCCAAAATCTGAAAGTTACATTCCTAAGCAACCTCAAATTAACCAAAATCCTTATAAAAGTAATGCTTATAATGGGGTAAAATAGGATTTTAGGCACCATTGTGCTGTAATCAGTGTTTTAGACTCACTATATCAAACTTATCCTTCTGTGAGAATTTTAATATTTAAAGTAGTTTTCATGGTTAGAAGTTATTTTCATTGCATCATAAATTTCTTGATTAAAGCTGGAAATAAGTGACTAATCAATTCTTTGTTTGCTTTTCAATCTGCCCATGTGAGAGTCTTATAAACTTTAGCACACATTCTCATAATATACAAAGCACAAATTTGAAATAAGATGCTTTTTAAAAAAAATCACAAAATAGCAATAAATCATAGTATAGTTTATAACCACCATCAGCAAAGAAAAAAATATGATAATGACCAAGTAGCCATAACTCATAAACTAAAAAAAGTAGCTGAGTGTATTTAAGTTGTCTATATAATCTTTTTTTTCCCTTTAAGATCACTGTTATTTCCCAATATCCTTCAAGGTCACTGCAGTTTTCCTGAACAGGAGCCATGGCACTATTTAAATATGTGCCAGTTATTGTCTTTCTAAAGATCGTTAAAATGAGGATCTGAGTAAGTGACATTCTCTATAGCCCCAAGAAAAGCCAATCCGTTTTCATAAGTGATACAAAGTCAACAGGAAAGAATTTCATTGGAACATTTTAGTCTATTAAACAAGAAAATTGAATATATTTTATATACTGATCTTCTCTTATCCTCTCTTTTTTCCTCCTTATACCACACACCTCATACCTACTCATTTGCTAAAGAACTTAGATCTGACAGGGAGGTGGATGAACAGCTACGTGTCTGCCTAGGTGTTGTCAGGAATACAGCAGCCTAAATAGCCATTCCGGGAATTTAGCGTGAAGAACAGTGGTCAGAATTCAAGATACGGTCCTACAAAATCTGAAATGCTATCTGTTCCAACTACAAGACATCCTCATTCAACAGACTCACCAGGCTCACACAGACATAAAGACCCTCTGTTGTCCTCTACTTTCTTCTTCAACTCAGGAATCAGCAGAAGCTTTAAGTGTGGGGTTTTGTTTGTTATTTTCCCGAAATACATGAACAGGTTCTTCTCTGGATACTACCAAAGTTGATTCACAACCCGGGCTGCTTTCACCACCATGAATCCAGGAAAGTATTTATTTCTTTTCTTCAAAATCTATAAAAAATGGTGAAGACAAAGTGGTAAGAGTTGTGCGCAGACAGATGTGGGATCAAAAGGCCTGGAGGCAGTGATATGGGGCAGTCTGTTCTGAAATATGCAATCTTGAATTCATGGCCACTCTGAGCACTCACCCTGTGCATCCCGGCTGAGGAGGTATTAATACACAGTGCCTTCCTACAGCCAACAATGCAGCCGGAGAAAAACAAATCACCCATCACTGCAAAAATGCTATTGACATATGAAGCATTTCAAAGTTTTACTCTTAAAATGTCCCTTCAGAGCAGAATCTTGAAAAGCTTTGCCCTTCTCAACTCTTCGGGAGGGAGACTGAGGCGCGCGGAGGTTAAGTGAGTTGCTCACGGTCACCCAGCAAGTCAGTGAACTAACCAGAAATAGTACCCAGGACTCCTGCCTCCTACACCACAGCTCCAACCGCTGGGCCGTGTTTCCTGATGGCAGCGAGGCATTAGACCACAGCGGTTTGCCAGCAACATCAAACAGCATTTTACCAGTGTAATTTACCTCTTTCGGAATTAAATAATAATACCGTTTTACCTTAATCTATCACCTTTCGTCCCAGAGGAGCCTAAAGTGCTAAATGCCTTGCTGATGAGTTTAGCAGCTCACATATAAATCACTTCACACCCCATGAAAACGCAGCTGTCCTTGGATTCACTGTTGCAGCTGTCACACATAAGTATCCCAATTGTTAAACATTTATTGAGCACCAACGATGTGCTAAATGTTAGAATGCAGAATTTGAATTTAGGGAGTTTACAGGGACTAAGAAATAGAGGAAAACGACATAAAATGTTGAAGAGATATAAATAGAAATCAGACTATTACTGGAACACACTTCTGATTCTAGTGAACATAATCATCAAAGGGTCTGAAAAATTGCCTTTGGTTGTGAAAAGGACCCTTAAACAAATGCTCTAAAAATGTGAAAGCGATAGTTTAGACCACAGACAAAGCTGTTTCAGACTCATTCCAAGACATTCCACTAATCCATACTTGATTCTTCACGCTCATTTCTCATTCTGCCTTGTGTTCTCGGGCATTCCCGATGACAAATTTTAAATAGTCCAGTAAGTTTACTATAACCTGACCTGAGGTTTTGATGGAGCTCCATTCTATAACTAGAAACCTTTCTGGGCATGAGGGGATCCAGAAGAGAAACAAGCACACTTGAGCATATAGTAAATAATCCCATGTTCATGGAAAATTAAAAATTTTATGATAAATAGTTAAAATAGAATCGTAAGTTGTTTTTTCGACCACAGCTTCCATACCACACACTTTAAAATATGACATGCCATAATAAATCTATACACCTAGTCAATGTACAACAGAAATTATGAATGGAATTAGTCAGGATTACTTTTATTTGCTTTTTTTTTTTACACAATCACCTGAAGAGTTAAGGGGGAATAAAGAGCAGTTCAAAGGAACAGAAAATGCCAGATGGGGAAGTGAGCTCCTCCTGTGTCTGTCCAGTAGTCTATGACTTGAGAACATACTTTGGTAGCTCAGACATCATTTTGTAGCCCTTTGTGCCAAATGATTGCTTTCAGAAACGAACAAGTTGGTCTGAGCCTCAGGGAAGAAAAGACACAGGCGTTCAGGAAAGGAACCTATTTGATGTGCTGCAACCATGAAGCAGCAAAGCATCACATTGTCCCAATCCGGGGCTGGGGAAGAGGAGCGACAGGCTCCTTCTCCTCCATAGTCCTCTGCACGCTGCTGTCCAAGCAGGACAAAAGTGAAGCCAAAAAGCCTGCTCTATTTTGTCATCTTTTTGGATCCTTGGGTTCTTGATGGCCAGCATTTCAGAAAGTTTTATACAAACAGCTAATAAAATCTCCCTGGAGGAGGGTATCTGAAGGTGTGAAAAGAAATAAAATTTCATTGTTTTCAAGGACCTGTTGTACCATGAGTTACTATAAGATCTACTCTGGATTATTAAATAGCTTAAAACAGTTTTGAAGCATTTTTAATGAAAATATGCTTTTCAGATCTTAACTTTTCAATACATAAGTAGGGTTAAAATATATATACATAGGTTTAAAATACCTAAAACACATATACATATGTAGGGTGTAAGTGTAAGGCAGAAAACCTGGTTTAGCTGAGCAAAGTGAAAAAGTCTGAGAAATGTAAGTTGGTAAGGGGGTCACCATGGTTCAACCACAGGACACAGACATATGTGAGATGCTAAAAAGGCTGAGGGAGTCTTAGGCAGCAGTCACTTATCCGTTCACTCAGCATCGTTTTTCAAGTCTCTGGCTTGTTGTCAGTCTGAAGGGGAATCCAGTGATGAATGCCATATTGTCCTTGTCTCAAGAAGCTCAGCGTTTACTGGGAAAAACAGATGTAAAATAACTAATGAATTAATTAAATCTCCGTTCAATGTGATATATGCCAAAATAAAGGTCTCTCTCTATATATGTATAAAGTGATATGTAAGAACAGAGGTAGGAGGAGAAGAGAGACATAAGGGAGTTGTCTAAACTCTACAGAATGAATAGGATTCTACTAGAACAAACGAGGCTCAGGGGTGGGAGGAGTGGATTTTAGAAGTAAAGTACCCAAAAATAAGGGTGACGAGCCCTCCATTCTATGTGGCATAAGTCAGACTCTACCTGGAAAAATGAGTTGTGTCCAGAGGAAACCTCTGTAGTGACCGGATTTGAAACCCTCTCTTTATGGGACAATTGAAATCAATGGGAATGCTGAGTCTTCAAGGAAGAAAAGAAGAAAAACATCTGTGTTCTCCTTAGATATTTAAAGATTCTCACGTTAAAAAGGGAGAATGGCTTGCTCTGTTTCCCTTCAAAGAAAAAAATAAGGAGGAACGTTGGGGAGAAATTAAGGTGAAGCAGACTTTCGCGTGAGATGTAGCCAGACTCATAAGTAGAGCTGTTGTTAAATGCAATGAATTGTCTCCATGTCTGGAGGTGTTGAGACTGAGTGAATTACTGACACAGATGTTGCAGCGGAAGTTTAACCATCGTGAGGGTGGATTAACGGACATCCATGATCTTCTCTCTCCTGGGAGTCTATAAAAAGCAATGTAAAGCCAGCCGGAATAGTGGTGGGCTTAGTTTGCTTGACAAGTACACTGCTGCCTTAGTCAGTTCAGGCTGCTGCAGGAACACCATAGACTGAGTGGCTTATAAACAACTCAAATTCATTTCTCACAGTTCTGGGAGCTGGGAGTCCAAGATCAGGGTGCAGCCACGGTCTGGTTCTGGTGAGAACCCGCTTCCCAGTTGCAGACTGTCAACTTTTCTTTGTATCCACATGGTGAACAGGACAGAGAGGAAGCAGGCTCTCTCATGACGCTTATGAGGACACCAATCCCATTCATAGTGTTCCACCCTCATGACCTCATCTAATCCTAATTATCTCCCAAAGGGCCCGCTTCCTAATACCATAATACCATCACATTGTGGGGTAGGTTTTCAACATATGAATTGGGGGGGAACACGTTCAGTCCATAACAATTGTGTATGTTATGTTAGGTTTCTGGTTTTCTGGTGAGGCCCCAAAGCTGAGGACAATGATCACACATGCAAACAGTTTCCCCACAGGATATTCTAAGAGGTGGACAAAATTGTCCCTGCAGCCCTTAGCCTGTGGTCCACCTCTGCCCTATGTAAGGAAGGGTAAGAAATTCAAGAGAGATTGATCAGGAAGGAAAAGATATGGAAGGGGATCAATAGAAATAAAGAGTACTGTGGCATTTTTCTTCCCTTCCTACAATGGAAGGGAGGAGGATATGTCTTCTCTCTAATTCTAAGTGAGATGGACAGCAAGCCACCCTCTGGAAAAGAAACAGGATCAATCATAAGGAAGGGAGATTGACCTCCAGGCCTAATATTTTTAAGTCTTTGGGACTGTGGGTTGGATGCCACCTGCTGTAGACTGAATGTCTGTGTCCCTCCAAAATTCCTATTTGAAATCCTAACCCTCCATATGATGGTATTAGGAGATGGGGCCTTTGGGAGCTGATTAGGCCATAAGAGTGGTGCCCTCATAAATGAGAGTGGCGCCCTTAGAAAAGAGACCCCAGAGAGGTCCCTTGCCATTTCCACCACATGCGGACACAGCTGCCTATGAACTAAGAAGTGGGCCCTCGCCAGATACCCAATGTGCCAGCACCTTGACCTTGGAATTCCCTGTCTCCAGAACTGTGAGGAATAAATATCTGTTGCTTATATGCCATCCAGTCTACAGTATTTTGTCATGGCAGACTGAAGGGACTAAGACAGCACCATAGGGCCATGCCTGTATGCAGTGAAAGAGGTCTTTGGAAAATTTGGCATATGCCCCTTGGAATTTGGGAAGCGTGAAGACCAGTGTGTGACTCTTGCCTGAAAGCAAGGAGACTGGAGAGCTGTGTGAATGGCACACGTTCCCAGAGTTTGGAAGAACAAAGATGTCTGAGTTTCCTTATAAGCCAAGTAGACACCACAGAAGAGAACTAGGCTAGACCTTTCATGAGAGGACCCTGCTTTCAAGAGCTTCCTGCTTGACTGAGAGGACCCCAGAGGAAATCCCTGGGTAGAATTGAGGGAGAGCTCTAAGTTCCAGGATGCAGGTCTCCCTCACGATGCAAGAGACTGAGAGTGGAGAGTGTTTCATAAGAACCCACAGAAGTCGTCTGTGAGAGGGTGCTGCATGACAGAGACCATGAAATGAAGAGTTGAGAATTACAAATAGAGCCAAGCATGTGATATTTTTACCTCTTCCTCTAACATCGCTCTGCTTGTACCCAGAGGAGCCTGAAGCAGAAGAGCAAATAGGGGAGGAGTTGAAGCAAAGAAAGAAATGAAAGAATCCAAGCTGCCCTCGCCCTGCACTGGTCTGCAGAGTCTCTGGTCAGGCCTGACCAGGCAGAGGCAGTTCTCTCAACTGCATAGGGGACAGAATTTGTTTATTTATCTTTTTAGACAGAACTGGACTACTACTGTATTAAAAGCATGGTGTCCTAGTACCAGGAACGTTACGTCATTGGCCAAGATATCCTCAACATATGGGGAATGGAGATTCAACATAATTTGTTAAAGCCAGCAGTAAAGAAAAGAAAACTCTTTTCTGAGTGCATTGCTTAAATCAAAGCCATTTTTAAAAACTGGCAAAATAAACATGTCCCATCAAAGACTGCTCTATGCATCGCATTTATTCAAAACATCCCTTATGCATTTATTCAGCATATCCCTACAACTTCCAGCTCTGTCCACCAGATTTTATAGCAAATTATAGAGTTTACAATATATTAAAAGAAATGCATGACTGTTTGCATTTTGAGCTTTCTTATAAATGAGATACCATATAGCAATTATGGAAATCAGCTTTGGGAGAGAGAAATGCAAGGGAACAAATAGGGCATGGTAATTAAGTTTTTGCTCTCATCCAGCTTCACTCTTCTCTGCAATGGAACACAGCGGGGTGAACTTCCGTTCCTGGAAGTGTTGCCTGGTGGTGTTGGTTATTGTGAGCACCCTCCCTGTACACACTGTGAAGGTTGTCAAACCACAGCAGGAGCCAATGCAAGTTTATACTACAATCCTGTATTACGCATGATGACTTGGTAATATACAGCCCATTCAGGACTGTTTCCTAGAAGCTTTTTATTGAGCATCACAAAATCCACACTGTGCATACAATTTAGTCTATCAAAGCAGATGGGAACATATTATGCTTACTGTTGGGGGAACAGTTCAATCAGCATCCTCACCCCAATCTGTTATTGGTGGCCTCCTAGAGCACTGTGCTGAGAATGGTTTTATAATCACCACAGGGTGCAGCAGGAACACCACGAGCTATTAAACATGGGCCATGAACAAGGAGAAGGGACAAGTGGCAAGTGGACCATATATTTGTCATCTCTGAATTAAAGCCTATTTTTCCTTTTAGTGTAGCAGCTGATATTGAGGTAAAAACAGCATGTCGATTCATGCTGAAACAGTGAGAAAACTAGGGTTTGACAGCAGACAGGTAGCATCAAGCCATTTCACAACATCCGACACAGCATGCTACTTTTGATCTCTGTTGTTTGTCTACCGATTAACCCAATGTCAGCAGCATGTCTCTGGTGCTGAGGGGGACAGGAAGCATGAGATGGGAAACTGAGCCACTGAAGACTCGGGCATTGCAAGCTCATGGGTCCACAGGGTGTAGAGACAAATGCCTGAGAAGCCCCCACTAAACCTGGCTTTCTTAGGAAGGAAAAAATATATGTAGATATACACACACATATATTTAAAGATCCTCGTTATTTGCAGTAGTTATGTTCTATCAAGTCACTGTAAACACTGAATTAGCAAATACTGAAGCAGTGCTCCCAGGGGAAATACAGGGTTAGGTTCCTGTGAGCCTCTGGTGACATTTTCGTCAACTGATCAATAAATAACCTTATTTTATGCATGTGTTTCTGTTTAAAGACATCTTATTTACTATCTGTTGTGATTCACTAATGTTGAGCTCATGCCCAACAGGACTGTAGGTCATGCCTGAACCAAGCTTATCTCACATGTGTTTTCTCCATAATGCACACCACAGCCTTCTTGCCCTTAGGAACATTAGATTGTACTTCTGTAAGACACGTGGGGATATTTTAAAAAATGAAATCACCAAAAAAGCCAAAACCATGGCACCAATTAGACCACGAAAAGGAGACTTGTTAATAGCTTGAGAGAAAATCATACACATAGGGCAGCTCACATTTTTGGGGGACTCTGTGCATGTCCACAGATGGCCATGAAAGCATCATAAGTATTGACTTTGGAGTTACAAATACATTTTAGCAAGTGAGTGAATTTGCAAATACAAAATCTCCAAATGATTAGAATAAGCTCCATGTGTGTGTGTAAATGCTAAAACTTTTCAGTTAGAAATGAAGATGCAACCTTTAGCTGACCTCCAGAGTTTACATTTAATTGAAGAATGAGGACTAGCACGATAACATACTTAAAGAAAATATAAGCTGAATATATAAGGAGACTATACTCAGTGGTTGAAATGCTAATAAGAAATTAGAAAAAGAATCTTTGGAAAGCTCTAAGCAGACTTTTTTTTTAAGCAGAAATTTTTCTGAGTTCTTGAGTCTTCTTAGAATTTAAGAGGGATGGAACAGATAAGGTATTCCCAGAAACGTCCACAGGGCGCAAAGGTCCAGAGACAAGAATGACGCCATGAGAGCCCCGTCTAGTGCTCCAGCACCAGCACAACATGGAAGCAGAGACAGGGTAGAGGGAGGGACTGAGCCGACAGGACCACACAGAGCAATAGGCCTGAGGGCTTCATTCTGTGGTCAGAAATACACCCCAGTCTGACCTTCATATTCTCCTTTTAGATTTAGGCTTCTACAGAATAATGGACGTGCCTTTTATGTATATGCAAAGTTAGTGAAATTAAGCATGGGGCACTCTGCACAGAGGGGCCCTTGATAAATTTGTTTCTCCGCTATTTCTTCACTCCTGCCTCATATAAGACAAGTGAATGATTATAGTTTTTCTCCTTTCCCGGCAGTCTCACAGTGTGGGAGCAGAGTGTGCCTTCTCATTGCCATTCCCTCTCCCCAGGATAAAAAAGAGAAAATGACTTGAGCCATATCAAATATTAGCCCAGGTATATTACTAAGCATTCCCAAAGGAGTGGAGACTAAATAAATCCACTATGTGGCTTTCAGAGTTGTGATAGAGTCAGGGGCAATGTCCGTGAGAACTAATTCTGATTCGTGATTAAACTCGGGGCTGTCATTCAAAATGAGGGCATTCAACACTCTGCGATGAAAATCACGCTGGACATTACAGTCATATCTGCAAAATGGTTAAATACCCTTCATTAAATGTACCATTTTAAAGCATATAAATGTTACGTAGTTGCTGTGGTTGCTACAAAAGGTCTTATGTACAATAAGAGGGGAAGCAGGCGGATGTTGCTGGGGTAAAGGGACAGGTTCGGGCAGTCCTCCTGGGCAGGGGTCAGCAAGACTTTTTGTAAAAGACAGATAATAAACATGTTAGGCTTTACCTGAGAGTAGTCTCTCTCCCAACTACTGGACTCTGCGGTGAGAAAGCAGTCACAGGTAATACGTAAATGAACGAGTGTGGCAGTGTTCCAATAAACTTATTTATGGGCACAAACATTTGAATTTTAAACACTTTTGACACGTTATAAAATATTCTTCTTCTCTTGATTTTTTTTCAACTGGTTAAAAATGCAACAGCCATCGTTACCTTGCAGGACATACAAACCCAGATGTGGCCCACGGGCTGTGTTTACTGACCTCTGTTCTTAAGTAAAAGAGAATAAATAACTTTCCGAGGCTGGGGAAGAGAGCCCTGGGGCAGGCTAGGGGTGTAATTGTGAATCCAGTTGAGAGAACAAGGCTCTTAGTCTCTAAGAGCTGCCCCAAAGGGATATCCACAGGCTTTGGCTGCTTTGGCAGTCATAGAAACATATTCCAAGGTACCACCTAAGTGATTGCTCCGTCAGCCAAGGACTTAATGTTGCCTTGTAAACCAGTACCACTCAGGTTCGCAGTCTTAACTCTGGGCTGCCTGTCCAGCCTACTGGATTTGATTAAATTATTCTCATTGGCCTTTGACAGGCTTTGCCTCACTGAGCGTGTCTTCTTGAAAGGGTAGTCACCTGGCAGGGAGGAGGACATGGGAACAAGAGGTCGATTCTGGGCTCCTGATCATCTGGTCATCACTAGCCTAATGGTCTAAAAAGTGGACAGAGATTTCCATTATAAGAATTCTAATAATAAAGATAGCTGAAACTGAAAAAAGGCGACTTCCACATATAGCTTTGCATATGGTAAGCAATGCGGTTTGATTTTGCAAAGATAGACTCTCTGAACCCCTCCATTCCTTGCTGGTGCTCTTGCAGTCTTTTTCTTTGAGATATGTCGCAGAGCTGGGTTTTGGCCTCATATAAGAAAGAGCAGCCAGTCTCCCTATAGTCATTCAAGTAACTAACAAGTTTTGAGCCCCTACTATGCAGCGAGCATTTCACATAGAGCGTCTGGTTTATACCTCACAAGACCCTTGACACGTCATGACCACCATCATTATGACTGCTCTGCAGATGACTAAAACGAGATTCAAACCCATGTCTACCTGGCCTCATTACAATAAGCTGACTCCTTGGTGATTTATAACATAAAAACATTCGTAAGTTTCACCACTTTCTGAGGGTTTGGGGACTTAAGGTTTCCAGCATCCAAATGAGAACCAAAAGGTAAATTTAAAAGGCCTCTAAACAGCCCCAGTAACTGTCAATGTTCGGGAATTCGATAACTTGCATTTTCCTAGAAGGAAGTCCATCAGCCATCACTCTGAGACCGCCTACTTTATGAGAGACATCATTTTAATCAGTTTGACTATCTAGTTTTCCAATTCCAAATAACATATAATGAAACAGTCAGAGATCTTGGAGAAGAGCTTATTTGATAGCTTAACAACTGGAAAAGAAACAGAAAATAATTATGACATAAGGATGCAAAATGTATAGCTGTCTGGGACCATTTAGTGGAGTGCCTTCCCTCTCTTTTATTTTGTGGTATAGTAGTTAATTTTCAAAATTAAAATGAGTCATCAAGAAATACTTAAATTTTGCTCATCATACTCTGCTGATAAAAGCAAGAAAGTTTGGGGAACGTTTTTGGATTTTTTTAAAAATCAAAACTAGTTTAAAATGTTAAAGAAAGTTTGAGAGCTTAAAAGGATACATGTCTGTTATAGACAAATCTTATTCTACTGGCCACCAACACCAGGCATTCTGTGCATGTGGGCAAGTGCAGGCCAGCAGACCTAGGCAACTATCTCAATAAGAGTCCAAGGCACCTATTGGGCTGGCTATAAGGGCAACGCATATGCATGGGAAGCCGAAGAGCTGAGCCAAATAACTCTCACCAAGAACTAATTCTTAGAGGCACCATGCTAATGGAAAGATATAAAACCAAAATCAGGAAATAGAGTTAAAGGTCAATTTCCAGGAAAATCATCAAGCATTCCTTAAAGTTGAAGAGTAGAGGCGGGCAAAGGGTGAACCAGACAATGGGAACAATTTAAAAATGTCTGAAAGAAACAAGTGGATAATAAAAAGAGGGTTTTGCAGATGAAAGCGCTTTGAACGTTGAGATGGAAGTCAGAATGGTGACTTATCCTGGTAATGGGCTTCACAGGTCCTCATGTCTGCTCAAACCAATCTACAGTAGGCAGCACCGGCAGCACTTCCAATCTACTCCAGCTCTTTGTTTTACAGATTCCTGGATTTAAGTCCTTCCTTTCACTTTCTTATCTTATGGTAGGGGGACTGGCGGAAATGTCTTCAATTTATTAGCTCAGCCTAGATCTCAGCTTTATTAATGTGTATTCTTGTATGTTTTTGTCTCTATTCCAACCTTCTGCCTCAACATACCTACAAAAGTTTTTGGAGTTAAGAGTCAAGCTAGTTGTGATATAATTAGCATTATAAGAAGGACAGTGATATCATACTGGACTTACAATGTATTTTTCATGGCAAAAATTCTCTTAATTGCCCATAAAAATATTGTTCCAGAAATACCAATATTTCATACATACAACCTCAGATTTCCCCATCATAACTAGAAACATGGCAAAAATCCACTGTAGGCAAGAATCAAGAGTCTATTTAACCAAATCCATTTTCTGTCTTGGTGATTAAATATGTTTGATTACCATAAATTAAGACAGGTGCCAATATTTCTAGGCTCCAGTTGAAAATTTCTAAAGTTAGTGATGGAACATAAATTTCTCAACTCTTCACTTTTTGATCTTAAAATTATATTGCTGAGAGTTATTTGTTTTCATTGGGCAAGAAAAGAATTACTAAATAGCCTTTAGCTTTATTTCCAGTTGAATTTTTCTAATTATTTTTGGAGCACATTCCCATGAGGCCATTTGCTAGTCCTTTCTCTACCTCTATGTGTTCTTATCTTCTGAAGTCCTAAAGAAAGTATTACTTCCAGTCTGAACATTACCCTACTTCCTTGCTCTTGGTTGGAACGCAAAGATAGAAAGAATTAAGTCTACATCTTAAAGCAGCCTTTGTGCTTGGTCCAATTACTCACTTAAATAAATAAATAAATAATAAGGCCACTAATACATTGATATTCGCCATATTGGCTTTCACTAACTCACTGGTCTACTATGTTGAACAAATAAAATGTAAGCTCCATAAAATCTGGGACTGTCTGTCTTTTTCATTGCTATGTCAACATCGTCTATAATATGTGACATAAATGAATGGATCAATAAATATATGTTAAATAAATGAATGAATAAACCCTACTAACACCATGTCCCGTCACCCAATACCACTCCAGCCTCATACATATGCAATTAATTAAACATGTTAAGATATGTTAAACAGAAAGGTAAAGCTTCATCAGAAATATAAAGCTTTACGTACATCAAAAATATACAGCTTCTCTTCCTATTTTCTTCTCTTTTTTATAGAGAGAATAATGGCAGAATCCTTTAAATGTTCTAGAATAATTTAAAAATATTTTAACTTCAAAATTAAAACTTTTGACAAGAATCATAAAACTAGAGAAAAGGTGATGTCTGTGTAAATACATGATGTTTACCAGCTAATCTCTTCAGCTGACCTGCTACCCAGTTTAACAAAGGGACAGTACAGCATAGAGGGCAAGAGGGTGGGGGGTGGGGGGGCACTCCAGAGTCAGACTTCCCTGGTTCTTAGCCACTTCTGTCACTTAAAAGTTAACATCTTTGGCCCTTGGTTTATTCATTTGAAAATAGGGATAATAACAGCACCTACCTCATAGGATTGTATGAGGTTAAATGATTGTGCTTACTATTTGCGTACTGTCTCTTGGCTAAAATCTATGCTTCTATCCTCTGATCTCTGATGCTAAGAAGGAACTCTGCAGAGCCATCCCTGATGATCTAGTGGTTAAAGTTGGGTGTGCTCCACTTTGCAGCTGAGGTTCGGTTCCTGGATGTGGAGTCACACCACTCGTCTGTCAGTAGCCATGCTGTGGTGATGCCTCACATACAAGAACTAGAGGAACCTACAACTAGAATATACAACTGTGTCCTGGGGCTTTGGGGAGGAAAAAAAGAGAGAGAGTGATTGGCAACAGATGTTAGCTCAGGGCGAATCTATCCCAACAAAAAAAATAATAAAGATTTAAAAAACAAAAAGAAGGAACTCTGCAAACTACATTTCTCAGATCCCTTTGCCAGTGGACATCTTGTTGGCTTCTACCAATAGGAGGCACAAGATGTAGACTGGAAGGTAGGAGGATGAAGAAAGGACCACCTCCTGTTTCTTGCTATTTTTGTCAGCATCATTCATGGCAGTTTGTTCAAGCCTCCAGCTTATTTTAATACAGCTGCCCTCTTAGAGATATTAGCAATAACTTTTCCATGCCTTTGTTTCAGAGAATGAAGCATGGGCTCCATGGGGCTATTTCTCAAGCTCAGGAGATGTCAACTGCAGGCAAGACACCCTCTCATCAAAAGTCTGAGCATCCTCCTGTGATCTGCCAGATTCTAATAAACCCAACCTCTGTTGTTCTCCTGGCTATTTGGGAGTAGAGTACATGCAGCTGCTTCATATGGTTGTCATCTCTGAGTGTTTCCTTCTTCAGCTCCCACACCTGTATAAGGGATTCCCTTTGTGAAATTGCACCTACTAGAATACCTATTGTGGCTATTGTTTCCTGACTAGCCCCTGACATACGATAAGTGGATATCTGCAAAGTGCTTAGTCTATTGCTTGGCACACAGTAAGTACTCAACAACTTTAGCATTGTTATTACCATATTGCTAGCTTATTGACTAGGACAATAGCACCTGATCCCTAGTTTCCACAGTCAGGAGGAAAATAGCTGAATTTAGGAGAAAAAGATGAAAATCATTCTCTCAGGAAACCCTGTGAGTGAAACACACTACTTTACAACCAGAAAGTGGCATGTAGTAGGCATGAGATAAATATTTGCAAAAAAGAATAGGTGAATAGATACTCCTCTAAATTCCTTTTTGGTTGTTTGTTTTTTGGGCTTTTTTTTGAGGAGGATTAGCCCTGAGCTAACATCTGCTGCCAATCCTCCTCTTTTTGCTGAGGAAGACTGGCCCTGAGCTGACATCCGTGCCCATGTTCCTCTACTTCATATGAGGGATGCCTGCCACAGCATGGCTTGATAAGCAGTGTGTAGGTCCTCGCCCAGGATTCAAACCGGCAAACCCTGAGCCACCAAAGTGGAGCACATGAACTTAACTGCTATGCCACCAGGCTGGCCTCATAGATTTTTAAATTTTAATTCACAATTTATCTTCTTTAAAGATTGTTAGCTCCATGGGGAAGGGACTCTGTTATAAAATCTTGTGTCCTCCTGAGAAACTGTATGTGAGGCTCTACATAAACATGTTCCCCAAATGCAATTTTACAGGCTAAAATTTGATAGGGAGTGAGAAGTTCATGTTCATAGAGGATGGCACTGGGAGGAGGAAGCACAAATTTGAGCACTAAGGAAGTACTAAATTTGAGTACACCATGCTGTTTTTTTTAACTAAACCGTAGTGAGACCAAAGCTTATAAAGTACTTGGAAATCCTTGGGTACAAGAGATTTTTATGAATGTAGAATACAATGAAATATTTCCAATTAGGAAAAAAGAATCATGAGGTAAGAATTTATTAATAGTCCAATAACGTTATTTTTATTCTTAGAGTATAATAACTGCAAGCTATAACACTAACATTTTTTATTAGAGAAAAAATGAAATAAAATAATTCGTCTATATGGAAAACAATTACTGGCGAGTTCTAGAATTCATGTCAAGATTTTTTTCTTTAAGGATTTGGAATATTCAGCCAAAATTAGTAAATAAAAACTACGGACTTCTCTATCTATAAAGAAAGGATCTGCCAAACAAGTTGAAGAACAGTTCAGTCTCTCTCTAAGTTATTTAAAATCCCTTAACCTTAACTAATGATCTGTTTTTCTGATGGGAACATGTCTAAGGAACAGAAGAAACAGCTCCATTCAGAGAATCTTGTTCCATATATATTTTTAGTTGTGGCCATGTACCTAACCAGTTTTAAAATTCTCTGCATCTCTCCAAGCTCATCTGAAAATGAGATTTTTAAATATATGATCTCTATGTTTCTTTTCAAGAGAAATCAGAGAAGTGTTTTTGAAATGGAAATTTCTTTCTAAGACTAGAAGGTTTAGTGATTGTTGAGCTACACCAAGGGGCAATTTGACATTTCCTCAGTAGTTTTTGAACTAAGTCAGACCTTTTGAACTTTTAAAGGTGATAGAAAGAAAATGACTCAGGCTAACAATTTCAAAATCTGCCTGGCTGCTGGCATGTTTGGCAGAATTATTTTAACCCTAACCCTATCAGAACCCTCTTTTCAACAAAGCATATTTCTTTGCAATCAAAGCTTCCTTTATAAGCTCTTTGTAAGCCATATACATCTCAAAAATATGTTTTGACCTTGACTTCAATTTGGGAAACATATTTCACGCTGTGTTTCATTTTAGGCAGAGCCTCTGACAGTGGAAGCTGTTGCATAGTTAATTTCTGGCTAGTGCTTCATAAATTACTTAGACTGCCCTTTCCTAGGAATGAAAAGAAAGCTACGTCCATTAAAGTTTCTCAGAGATTACGCTAGCAATCCACCTTCTGCTGTGTATTTTCTACCTGTTGATAGGTTTTTTAGTGCCTCTTTTGCTATAAATTTTCCTCCAGTCCTTGGGGATTATAGGATCTATGAAAATTCATAAATCAGAGGATAGGAGTCCCATTGAAATGTGATTAATCCTATGCAAGTATTACTGAGGATAAAAGTGATAGATTGTCTTTTGTTTGGTCCTTCCTCACGGCAGGATGTTAGTGAATACCTGCAGATGGTACGTTGATCATATGATTAAGAGAATTAAAACTTATGCCCATCCTGACACTGACTGCAGACAAGGTACGTGCTTTTCACATGCTTTTTTGATTGTGTTGCTTATTTTGTTTGTTTTTAGTATCAAGAATCATGTATAGTTAGCATTAATTTTGAGCCATATTGCCCCAAAATTATGGTTACCAAAGTATCTAGGTAAAATCTTACTGATAAGAGTTGTTACTGTCGTGCCCTCTAGCGAGGGAGAAGCTATAGAAGTTGCCCCCAGACCCACTGCATTGCCAGAAGTGTATCTGTAAAGATACACAAAGAGGGAACTTACCAGAGTTGTGAGCCTACTGGCTTACGTCCACCTCATAAGTGGGCAGTGAAAATTGTGTCAAGAACATCATCTAGTCATAGATGACAGACTGACAATGTGCCAGCCTACAGATTTCTCCTGTACCAGTAACTTTAACTGGAAGAATTGCCTTTTGCCATGTGTGGTAGACAATGCAGCTATAACATTCTTTATTTCTAATTCTATCAGAGCTGTTACAGCAATTTGCTCTGTATTTCCCTTTTTTTTTCCATTCAATAAAAGCACCGGATACTAATGCTAAAAAGCAAAATTCAACTAAGTAAATTTTAAAGATCTCATTGGCTTTATTCAATGATTCCTAAATCGGCAGCATTCAATCTAGCAGATAGAAAGGAGCTCTGAGGAGCTGTACGAAATGAAAGATTTTTATAGGCAGAAGGGAACAGGAACAAGGAAGTTATACTAGACAAAATGGCGGGTTGGTTACTGCAAAGTCACTTTCCTTTAGGAGACAGCGAGGGGTCTATCAGGCGGATTACCTAACTAGTGCTGATCAGGAGATTCCTGAGGGACTGGGTCGAGATTCTACTTCTGGGAGAGCCGAAACTGTGATTAAGTCTCGGTTTGTTGGCATGGGGTTTAGTAGAAGCAACTCCATTTTGTGCCTATTGCCTTATTTTTAACACTAAGAATAAAAGAATGGTCTACTGGTAGAGAAGAAAAAGCTGTAGGAATATTTAGACAGCATGTACGAAGCTCTTTAACAGAGCTCTGTGCAATGCACACTAGTGGCACAAAGGAAGGAAAGACCAACTTTCCTTAGCACTGGGGAAGGGTCTCAGAATGCAAGGATATATAGTTGAGAAAGTTCTTTGAGATGAGCAAAAGTTTCTCAAACAGACAATTGAGTAGAGTGACAGGAACAAAAGAGGGAGGCATGGGACAGAAAGTTCAGAGAACCCCAAGGGAAAATTAAAGGGCCTATTATGCCATTCAGTAATTTGGAGTTTATGTCCTAAGCAGCAAGAAGCGCCAAATGCTTTCTTAAAGCAATGGAGTAGTATGACCTTATTCCCATTGGTGAAATCACCCTGTCTGAAACATACTGAGTGACATGAGTTAAAGGTAACATGAGCGGTTTGGGGGGTCTTGTTGTGGTGGAAGCCTGAACTAAAGAGGTGGAAGAGGGTGAAAGAAGGGATTAATTTGAAAGACTCAGGAGGAAAAACAGACACATAACGATGACATTAAATGAAATGGAGTTATTTATTTCTTCTGCAATTTACCTAGGCACTTTACCAGTCCCTAGGGATACAAGTAATTTGAACAGACAGACCTCATGGCCTAACAGGTGAGACAGAACATTAAGCAAGCCTTTACAGTAGGACGTCAGTGCTCCGATGGGGTAATATGTGTTGCTATGGCAGCAGAGCACAGGGTCTCCAAACCTAGACAGGAGATTAGGGAATGTTTTCCACAGGAGATAAAATCGAAACTGAGACCTAAGAAGGGAAGGGGTAAAGAGGATGGAGGGGAGATTTGCAGGAAGAGAGGAGAGCATTTGAAAAGGCGCTGAGGTGAGAAATGGTGTAGTAAGAGAGGAAACCTGAGAGAGAAGTGTGGAGAGATGAGAAGAGGATAGCAGAGGCCAGAAGCCGGAGGGCGCTGAGGCGATGTTAAAGAGCTCTGCGTTCATCTGAAGGGCAGTGTTGAGCCTTTTTCATCACAGGAATAACGTGTATTTGCATTTTAAGAGAATGCCCTGGATGTGATAAAGAGAACTGCTAGCTAAAAAAGGCCAGCCCAGGTGTTTTCTATGTCTCAGCTTGTTTGTTTAAAGGTTATTCCTTCCACTAAACTACAGACTTCATTAAAGCAGACAAAACATCTTTCTCATGCATTACTGTCTTCCTAATGCAGGTATGCAACAATTTTTGAATGAAATGATAAGTGAATGAATAAAGGAGTGAGGAACATTTAGGATACTATTATAGGATTCTGCAAAGGAAATGCGGGGGCCTTGATAAGAGTAGAGGTGGTGGACATAAAGATCATCCAGACAGATTCAAGAGATGTTTAGAAGTAAACTTGACCGGTCATCAAAAGTGATGGGAATAATGTTATGAAGAAGCAGGAACAATTTCTAGTTTCCTGCCTTCGTCAGTTGTCTCCTCGTAGCCATCTAACTTTTATTACCCATCATGCTCCACCCCTCAGCTTCACGTTCTTTGTCATTTCTTTCCCAAATTATTCCCTAGATTGCCCTGCAGTTAGCTACTATCTTCAGGTTGCAATCTATTTCCCTGGAACTCCTGAAAACCAAATTTAAAACTCACACTTTCCAAAAATTTAAACAAAGAAAAAAAGTGATGAAAAATTAGGAAAAAGTTTACAAGCTAGAGGTAAGAAGACAAAACACAGCTGAAGCTCAAATTTAAAATAAGAGAGAATTGAGTGGCCATCATCACTAAAAATTACAATTGAGGATGAATTATGTGTAAGACCCTGGATAGAGATAATTAAAGAATTGTACTGGCTACTGCATCATTTATCGTTATGTCATTTTTTTAAATAATACTTTCATCTCTCTCATTCATTTCTCCCATGACACCTTAGACTGTCCAAAGTGGATAGATCATGTTAAAAGCATTAGGATTCTGCTACATTTTATTTCTCCAGGAACTTGTTTTATTTCAAAGACAAGACATTTACGTCCCACAATGCATATATGTGTAAAGAATATAAAGCGATATATGACAAGTGCCTAGTGAGAGGTAAAAAGAGTAAGGTCTACCTGAACTCAATTGATGGAACTGTTTCTTTGTACTGGGACACAGGGCAAGTTGAAGAAAAGACCTGGGAATCACCAGACGTCTTAAATTTCTTCTCAGTAGCGCTTTGGATCCCTGTTAATGACTATTTCAATCCCTGTCTAGTGAGTTTTCCATCAGAATAACATGATGCACTCCAAGTTCAAGGTTTTTGCTCCAACCTGCAGCTGGCAATATTCCTGAGCAGACATAGCTAATACCCAACAGCTGAACATGTTTGGATTGGTATTCAAAAATATTCACAGTGCCAAATGTGAGAAGCACTGATATTCATGCCACTCGTGAAATGAGCAAATTAATTGTCATTTTCCCAGTCCTCAGAATCTCAGCGCCCTCATATCCTCTCTGCCAAAAAAGGCGATATGTGGAGAAGTGAGATAAAGATCAGAACATGTCATCGTGTACACAGAAACCAGACTACCAATATTAATATTTGTCTCCCAGTTTGGTGTGTTCACCTTAATGAAAATACCAGAACAGCAAGCAGTTTTCTTCCTGGCTCCTGGGGAAGTAAAATGCAGCAGACTCCTAATGCTTTTAACATGATCTATTCACTTTGGACAGTCTAAGGTGTCATGGGAGGAATGAATGAGAGAGATGAAAGTATTATAAAAGAATGATATGATCATAAGTGAGGTAGTAGCCAAAAATGGGAATATGAAGAGAAGAAAAACAAAGCACCTAAGAAATCAACCGTACATATATGTCTGCATATCTTTTCCTTGTGAAACTCCTGTGTGTGTATGTGTGTGTTTTGCTAGAGTAGTTGGTGGTGTTATTTTTTGGTGTTAGTGGAGAAATAGCCAGCAGCCTTTCCTTCCTGCTAAAGATATTCTCCAAGCAGCAAATTAAATATATATAGAAGAAAAGAGAATCGAATGTGCCTTTCATAGGAGCAAGGGGGGGGGGGGGGAGCAAAAAGGGACAAACTAACTAATGTGGAATTGAGTGGGACCAAGAAAGGAGGACACAAATAAGTGGTATTGGAGACATTCAAATAGCCTGGAGTGAAACAGAATAAAAAGTTCAAGCAATGTAGGAATTCGACAGAGAAAAATGAATGTAGTAACTAGATGGAAGTGAGGGCTCTGCTATCTAGATGTCTTGGTATATTTTACTGTGACTTTTCATGGCAAGGATTTCATGAAACTAAAGTGAAGAAAGAACTTTAATCATGCCAACTTTTGCTTATTAAAAGATGGGAGTTTTCAGATTATCTTCTCTAAGAGACAGTGGACTAAATCCCGCTACCATTATGGAAACACTGGAGGTTTCCCATCCTGACAGCCACCTAGAAAGTGGGTCTACAGAGCAGGGTGTGTGGGTACAGCAGCAGGGCAGGCCCGTGGGAGAAGCACGGGGAAAGGGCTATGTGACTCAGCTTGAAAGCAAGCTGGAACCTAAACAACAGAGTTAACACGTTAACGTAAAACTGCCTTTGCGTGTTGGGGTAAACCAAGACAACTCAGCAAATAGCTCACTCTCTCTAAATTTTGAACTGCAGAGAAACCTTGTGCTTGGCTCCCCTCAAGGCAATAAAGATGGAAGTAACATTGAGCCTGTCAGAAAAAGGGTTGACTTGCCCATCGAAGCCGTATTTGAGGAAGCATGGTGGGGTAGGGTGGAAGGTGATAGACAGAACAACCCAGGTGAATCCAGCTCTTTCCTTAGGCAGTTGTTGTGTGACTTTTGAGTGGCTACTTATCTAAGTCTTTGTTTCTTTGTTACAAAATGAAGACAGCAATATCTATGTACATAAGGGTGTTTTAACATGTGAATACAAATAATTTGTTCATTCAACAGACGCTTTTGTATTGTTGATGTGACAGTATGGGCCAATTACTGTCACAAGTATTGGTGGTTCAGGAGTGAACAAGCAGAGATCATCCCTGACCTCGTGAAACATTCTGGTAGATGATATAATGAAGAGTAAATTTCCTAGTAGACAATCAGTAAATTGCAGCTGGTATTTCATTTGTTAGAGGAATAAGAAGTGCACTCAGGGTAATAAGAAAGAAAATCCCCTTATGCACCATAAACCATCACCTGCATGTACGTGGGTCTTTACTAAAGACAATGGAAGACAAACGTGGATGATTTGGCTCAACCTGTATTATTTTGACATATGTATAGATAAGTTTGTCAGAGTAAAAAAGTTAACTGGTGAAGAAGGTAGATGAGAGAAACTTGCCTGGATTTATACGTATGTATGTGGCTTCCGTAAAACCCATCCCAGCTACCGCATTACACATTCAACAAGATTTCCTAAATTGAAGAAGCAGATACATGTTGTGTTACTGCTCCCCTGCAGACGCACTGTGAGTATCGAGAGAGTTTTCAGTATAATAAAAACAAAATTGAATGCCTCTCTGGGCTGGTGAATAGGTTGCATTATTTAGCTCATTGTAGTAGTAGAAAATTGACTGACTCCAAAAAGGAGCTCCCAGTCCAGGCTTCTCGTGGTGCTAAGTCTAGGGAACACTTCTCTCGCCACACAGCTTCAGGAGCTGCCAGGAGCAGAGGTCTTGAGATTGAGCATCGTCTTCCTTCTGTTTTCAGAAGTCTCTGATATTTAACTCCAGCTCCTTGGGATGCTGTTTGTTGACAGGTAATGCCCCAGACTAAACCCTATGTAAATGCTGGAAAGCTTTCTTTCTTCCTTCCTTTCCAAGATTCTGTTTAGGTTGTTACTATTACAGTGACAACTCTGTTGAGCTCCCTCCAGTTCCAGAGGCTGTCTAAGCTGAGACATTAGAGGAGCTCCCAAGGAAGCGCAACACTAAAGAAATTAAGAATGCTGCTCGTCTAGAGTCTCCTGGACAGCAGCAGCCCTACCTCTGTGCAGAATCCAACAAGATCCCGAGTGGAATTTCTCACTGACATTCCAGGGGCACACTTGCATTTCCAACGTATTGTGAAGAGCCGCAAAAGTTCAGGGGATGAAAACTAAATAGCAATTCTCTATGGAAATGAAATAAAGAAAGAGGTCAGAATGAAATAGGGAGGCAAGGAGAATGGGGAGAGTTCTTTACAGGCATGCGTTTCTATGATACTCGAAACACTTTCTTCTCTGATATTTGCAAATAAGAAGCTACATGAAGACCAGAGATATATTTGCATCCAATTCAGTGAATGATACACCAAAAACAGGAGTCAGTTCTGTTTATTAGAGTTATAGGTAGGTTTTTTTTTTCTTATTTTGCCTCTTTTTTCTAAAATGGTGATATATAAATGGGGTCAATAAATAAATATGTTTTAAAATAAGATGAAATGGTAGGCATCATGAGTTCTATCTGTCCCATGACCACACATCAGGCCTTTCTCCCCAGTCAGCCCTTTGGGATGCAATTCTTTACGACCAACCCGCTACATCCACATTAAACTCAGGACCGCATCATCCCTACATATGGAGGAGGCAGGACTGTGAATCATAGAAGTCACCGACCTAGGATGAAAAAAGGGGAGTGATTTATTTAGTAGCAGGATAGGAGCTGTGTCTTGGAACCCAAAACCAAGAAAATCAATAGACTTGAAAAGGGATTGGAACCAGTGACTGGAACCAAGGTTATTCTCCCAAATCTCTCATCTCTGACTCTTTCTATACATGCTTCATTCACTTTTTCTGCAAAGAAGATTCTTCCACTTTTCTGTGCACATAGTGGAAAATTGCCACCCTCTTCCAGTTGGTTCTATTATGCCTCATGCTAGACCCAGGGGGTAAATAGAGAGGCTTGGTGACTTGAGTTCAAGCACTGGCCACTATTCATCACAGTTGGATTTTGTTTTTCTGTGACAGTAAATTTTGCTCAGAGGTCTCCTCTGGTGACAAGCAAATGCTAGAAATCTTATCAGGTTCTACTGCTCCATGACATGCCACCCCTGTAAAGCAGACAGTCAAATCTGGCCACTACTAGGTTTCCGTGGCTAAGCAAAAACGGGAACTAGGACTTTACTTGTTTCCAGTGTTCAAGAGCTAAGGAGCCTAATAGACTCAACTTTCCACTCTCCAAGACAGCCATTTCACAGTCCCTCCTCGTCCTCTTCTCTTCGAATGTCTAATACTTCTTCCCACATTATTTAAAAACATAAACAGTCCGACAAGAACTGCCTCAAATTCCCACCACTGAACGTAGCTATTTGCTTGTATATATTTCTACCTTTCTTCATTTTACAATTGATGAAATTTCCATACATTTATCTGCGGCCAATCCCTCTAGCTATGCTCTGTATCTGCACTGTCTAGTTCAGTGGCCACTAGTTTTATGTGGCTACTGAGCACTTAATATGTGACTAATGCAAATTGATGTGTGCTGTAAGTATAAAGTGCACATCAAATTTCAGACTTAATATGATACAAAGAATGAAAAATATCTCAATAATTTTATATTAATACATGTTGAAATAACAATATTTTGATATATTGGGTTAAATATAATATACTGTTAAAATTAATTTTATCCATTTCTTTTTATGCCTTTAATGTGGCCACTAGAAAATTTTAAATTACACATGTGGCTCTTATCATATATCTATTGGACAGTGCTGCTCTGCATCCTATCCCTTCTTGCCTACCCAAGGGTTCCACCTCTGCCATTATTCCCCCCTATTTCCAGCAACATCAGTTTCCCTCTCACTCCTAGGTCATTCTCATCAGCAGACAAATTTACTTTTTTATTTTTGTTTTTAAAATAAGAAACTCCTTTGATTTTTCTCCACATTCCTCTGTAACTCTTCAACACAGAATTCCTCAAAATATTTCTTTGCCTATCATTATTGTCTCCATTCCTCTCCTCTTATTCTCTCCTAAAGACCACTAAAGTAAGGCTTAGGTCTCTTTATTCAGGTCACTTATGGCATCTATCTGGATGAATCATACAGTTGATTCAATTTTATCTTCTTATTCAGCTTCTTAGCAATACGTGACATGGTCCACCACTCAGTCCTTGAAATATGTTTTCCCCTAATCTCCTCTGACCGTGTAATACTCCCCAGTGTCCTTTGCTGACTTCTCCCTTTCTTCTGACTAAAAACACTTCAGTGATCAAGTGCGCAATCCTAGACACCCTGATCTATCTTCACTCACTCACTCATCCATTCATGCTCTCGGCTTTAAATGTTATCTAAATACAGATGACTCCAAAATTTATTCCTGGACTCAAAATGTGTCCATAACTCCAAACCCACAAATCCAGTTGCCTCCTCAACCTTTATACTTAGATTGCTAATAGGCATTCCAAACCTTGCACAACTAAAACCCAATTCTTAACATCTATCCCTCCTCTTTCATCCTTTCCAATCTTAATTATGGCATCATATCTACCCAGATGCTCAGGCTACAGACCTAAAGGTCATTAGTCCCTTCCTTCTACTTCACCCCCACATGCAATGTGTTCTCCTCGTCACTTTTCAGCATCTCCACTGTAGCCCAAGCCACTCTCATGTCTTCCAGAATATTGCAAAGCCTACTTCCTCCTTTGCCCCACTTCAGCTTCTCTTGCTCAAAGTATATAGAGTGTCCTTTTTAAAGTTCATATTGCTCCTCACTTACAACTCTTTAATATCTTTGCGATCACAATTGAAATAAAATCCAACTGCCTTACTATGGCCTGTAAGTCTGTATATTATCTGACTTTGGTAAAATCTCTGATCTGCTCTTTCACGGTGTTCATCATCTTTTGCTGGGCTCCAGCTACTCTGAATCTTCTTTCTGTCCCTAGAACGCACAAGTATGTTCCTTTCTCACCATCTTCACACTTGCTGTTTCTTCTCCTTAGAATACTCTTTGCCCAAATCTTTGCATAGTTGGTCTTTTCATATTATTTGGGTCTCAGCTCAGTTATCCCATTGTAAGAGACAATTTCCCTGGCCACCCTAGATAATGCTATATCTCCTCCACCCCCACAATCACTTTCCATTCCATTACTTTATTTTCTTCATAGTGTCTGAACTCTCTCCCCCATTAGAATGTAAGCTCTATGAAGAGAAAGTTTGTTTTATTCACTGTTGCATCCTCTTTGCTCAGAAGAGTGCCAAGAAGCCACAAAAAAGCTCTAACAGATATTGATGAATGAGGAGATCAATGAATAAATGAATGGATGATATAGTGAACAGAAGCAGGAAAACAATGAGCTTTTCTACAATTTGTTCCCATAGCTGGTGAGGAATGCCAGTTCACCCAAAGCTCGTACTGAGTTATAGCCCATTTATTGAAGACACTTTACGTTGGGAAACCAAATCAAGCTTATTCAATATGAGATGCCCACAAGAAAAACATGGAATAACCTATTAAAATTGAGGTTTTCCATCACCTGCAGCTTCTCCTTCATATCATTCTAAAAATCAGAATCCTGCTTTTTTGCTTAACTGCGTAGTTTGCCTACAGATGGGCAACAGGGCTGAGAATTCAACAGCTGCAATTCAACATAGCATTTAACTGATTTCTTGTTCTGGATTTCAGCAATTTCAGAATTTAAGACAGTTTACAGGCAGATAACGATTTTCATAAGAGATTTTCATATTTACAAGGCTATCCCCTTCTTCTTCGGGTTGACAAGCTGCCTTTCCTGTAAGACTCAGTCTTAGTGTGGGCCAAGAAAACACAGGAAACAGTTTATTAAGTGTTTCACTATCCAGAAGTAACACCATTCCGCTGCTTCAAATGAAGGAATTTTCACTGTCCTTATTGTTCCACATTCTTTCCCCCTGTTGGATAAATTTCTGTCAAGTTCCCATTTGGTAGCAAGGCACACAAACTCACTTAAAACTTCAGCAAATTGGAGAATGGAGCAGAAGAATACCAGAAATGCAGTCAAGCCTCCCAAAGAGTGGAATCAGCTGGGAAGCAAAATTTCTTTCTTCAATTCTCTATTTCTCTCTGCAAGCCTCTGTCAGCCTTCCCTCTTTTGCAACAATGACTGTTCTTCTGATTCTTCAATTAACACGCAGAGACCAGCTTCCTAGCTTTCCTGTTTTTTATCATCTTATAATTTAAAAGCCAACAAAGACTAATTCAATTCAGAGTTAAAATATCCAGATCTCAGAAAGGGAAATGTATTGTTTGAACTTGGAACATGATTATATCTCTGGTCCAGTGGCTGCAGTATGAGGTTACCTGCTCCACTGCCTTCTTAGCAGTTGTTCCGGATGTAGATTTTCTGAAAAGAGGACAAACGCAGATTCTTTAAGCAGGTAGTACGGAGACAGGGAGGAGAGAAGAGTAAAGCTGTTTGCATGTCTGGTATAATGCCAGAAATGGAGGAAAACCTCACTTCTACTGAGTGTACCTTGTTTCCCGAGAACACTATGATTGTCAGGGACCATGAGTCTCTACTTGCCAGTTGAGGCCTCAGTGCCAAGCACTGTGCATCATGTAGGAGCCCTAATAAATATGGGTTTCATAAATGAATTAATGAATAACAATTGTCACACAGGAGACAATGCAGAAATAACTATGAAATAGAAAATTATAAGTCAGAAGTGAAGGGGAAGAATCATGGAGCTTTGTCTCAAAGAATGGGTAAACATTTAAGAGGTATTAGAGTCTGAGAGCACAATCTTGCAGAGATAGTATAGTAGAAAAATTTTCAAAGTAGCAAATAATCTTTGCATTGTTAAAGAAGCTAGACTGTCTTTATTAAGGAATAGGGAGCCATTGTGGAAGCTAATGCAATTTATACTATTACAATCTCCTAATTATTCTCTAAGACTCATCTATCTAATCTGCTAGAACATTGCTATAATGATGATTATAGATATGTTGGAGACGGGCAAGATACTCAAATGAGATGTGGAAGAGGCTAATGACTACTTTCATATTATTGACACTAATATTTTCCAAATGCTTTCCATCTGTATAGCTTTTAACCTTTATCCACAACAATGCTTTCATGTTTTTCTCTTTTTACCTTAAGCATAAGATTACTAATGGAAAGTTTATTCTCTACATTAAGAGGAGAAAATGTGGTGCCTCATTTTTGTTAACAGAGCAGAGACATTTACAACTGCATTTACAATTGCACAGCCCTGAGGAGCTCGGAGATAAGCTATAGGCTCTCTGGGGTGGTATGCATATCACAGAGGAGGGAAAAATGCACAGTGCATTGTTTGCTCTTCAAACAAGTGGAAACACAATAAACCAACACTTAGCAATGTGCCTGCCTCTGAAGAAGGTAACTCAGGTCTTTGAAAGCTATTTAGTACACCGGTAATGTGGTTTGGCTTGGAAAGGCATATTAAAATGAAGTGGATGTCCTTGAGTCCGCTGTTCACAGTGGTGCCTCTATGTAGGTTTCGAATGTCACAATTCCTTCAATTCAAATCTCTAAAGCTGGGTTGCATTGTTTACAGTTGTTAAACATTTTACACTTAATACGTTTCCAGGAAAACTTTGCTTATATTTTTTCCATTTTACACTCATAATCATTCTTCAGAGAGCGTAAGTTTAACAAAAATATATTGTTCAACCACAAAACATCAGGCATCATAGAAACTTAGTTTAAAAACATATTCCCTACGCTTAAGTTGCTCCTGAAGGAAACAGCCACGTAACCAGAAAATCGTCAGAGAACATAATGAGAATCAAATTAGATGTTAGTGCAGGTTTTCTGGGAGCCCCCAGTGCACACTCGAAGGGTCTCACCCAGTGAAGGAGGTAAGAATCAAGAACAAGGGAGACAGGCAAAGAGAATAAGACAGGCTCCTGGGAAGGGTGAAGCATAAGAGAGCTCTGTGCAAACACTGCGCTCATCTTAAAATTGTCGAGAGATGGATTCCAACACTCAGTCGCTCCAGGACTGCAAGTCAGGTTTGCTCCATTGCGACCCATCTATTTCCCACCAGTTGACGCTAAATCTGTTATACAAAGGGATTTTGTGATTACACAAAAATTGGAAGACTGAGATTATCCTATGACTGTAGTCTACAGAGTTCATTAAATGCTGGCCTGAAAACGAACACTTGTGGCCCTTTAAGTGCTTTGGTATCAGGCTTATCAGTGTTTAAGCGCTGTGTGTGGATTCTCTCATTTAACTTCACAAAAATGTTTGGAGGTATGTACTACTATCTTCATTGTATAGATGATAAAATTGAAGCAGGGAGGGGCTAAGACACTTGCCCAAGATTGCACAGCCAATAAAGCAGCAGGGCTAGTATTGAAATTCAGGCAGTTTAACTCCAGTATCTGTGCACTTCGATACTACGTGATACTGTCTAATGGGCTCATCTTAATGTTACTATAACTAGCTTTGTGGAATGAATAGAAAATGAGCTGATTTTTTTTTTTAAATGGTATGCCATTTGTGTTTTTTCCATGTATCTTATGTCATCAGGTAATCATGCAAGTGCGTGTTCAGTTTTGAAAAGAGTTGCTGAAGCAATAAATCTTGAAATAAAAGAAGACTATATGCAGAAAGGGGCACACCGTGTGTGTGTGTGAAAATAGACCCAAATGAGCAACTTTAAGACCAAAGTTAGTAAAATTGTCAGACTTTAAAGTAAGGAAAGAAGTTCTTTAAACACACAGAAAAAAAATTAAGTTACTGATAACAAAAAGAAAATTGAATTTCTATTAGAGTTCTCAACAAAAATACGTTTTTTGGGGGGGGTGGGGGGGGCTGGGAAAGATTGGCCCTGAGCCAACATCCATTGCCAATCATCCTCTCTTTTTTCCTCCCCAAAGTCCCAGCACATAGTTGAATATTCTAGTTGTAAGTTCTTCTAGTTCTTATATGTGAGCCATCACCACAACATGGCTGCTGACAGACAGGTGGATGAGTGGTGTGGTTCCATGCCCGGGAACCGAACCCAGGCCGCCAAAGCAGAGCATGCTGAACTTTAACTGCTAGGCCATCAGGGCTGGCTCAATGAAACTATTTTTAGGGAAAGAAAATATGAGTCAAAAATTTTATAACCAGGGGCTGGCCCAGTGGTGCGGTGGTTAATTTCACACTTTCTACTTCAGTGGCCCTAGGTTTGGCGGTTTGGATCCCAGGTGTGGACCTATGCACTGCTTGTTAAGCCGTGCTGTAGCAGGCGTCCCACGTATAATGTAGAGGAAGATGGGTACAGATGTTAGCTCAGAGTCAGTCTTCCTCAGCAAAAACAGGAGGATTGGTGGCAGATGTTAGCTCAGGGCTAATCTTCCTCAAAGAAAAATAAGATTTTATATCCAGTCAAACTGTCCTTCAAGAATAAAGACCATAAACAGTTTTTAACATGTAAGATCTTAAGAATGCTGATTCCAGGAGCCTTACCTGAGAAATATAATAGAAAATAAGCTGTAGACAGCTACAGAATAATTCCAGAAGTATCAACCTAAGATTTGCAGGTTAGCATTAAACGTGTTCAGGTATTAAACCAATATGAGAAAATGTCAATAAGTGTGACATAATATTAAGAAATACATGATCTAATCTTGCAGAAATAATATAAGAAAAAATGGGAGGAGGAAAGAGAAATAAAATCTGTAGGCAATAAAGTATGCTGACTGATTTATAGGTATTATCTTAGAGTAAAAGTTGATCACTTGAAGCTAACAAACAAGTGGAATAAGCTTAAGTACACTTAACATCACACACATTAAACAAGAAATAATAACAATAATGTAAAATTGTAAGGTGGGGAAATGATGGGGTAAAGAAACAGATTCTTTTATTGCTCAAGGTGAAACCAAAGATTCTAAAGAAAGAGGAGATGGTAAAAGAATTACACCACTACAAAGAAATACAAACCTGCCTAAATTCTGAAAACAAAACAAAGAAAAACAGTAATAAAACAGTTCACGTGGTAAAAAATTCAGTAAATATAACATAGAAAAACATGAAACAACTGAAACCAAATGTATAATTTATGTTAAAAAGTGGAAAAGGGATTACCCTACTGACAAAATAAAGATTGTTCATATTGGTTCAGAAAGCAAAATGCAACTCTAAGCTGTTTATAAGAGGCACATTTAAACCAAATTTACTCACAAGGCAAATATTAAAAGAATTGGTCAAAATATACCTTGCAAATGCAAACAACTATCCTAACAAAATTCAGTCTTAATGTCAAACAAGGTAAAATTCAGGACCAAAATCATTAAATAAAAGAAAGAAAGACACTTCATAATGCTGTTAATATCTCTGTACCAAATTTACAGCAACAACTTTCATAAAGTAAAAACTACAGGAAATAAAAGAAGTAACAGAGATGTACACTATTCACTAATAGGAGTTTTTAACACACCTCTCAGATCTAGACAGACCTAAAGGACAAAAACATTATCAAGGATATAGAAGACCTAAGTAAATACAGTAAGAAAACATGATATATTAGAATCTATGGGATATAGCTAAAGCAGTGTGCAGAGAAAAATTTATAGCATTACATATTATCAATAAAATACTACCAATAAAAATGAAAAATAAATTAATAATATGATTTTTAAATCTAATGATTTACTTATATCGGTAAAATTATGTATTTATAGCAATAAAAATAAATAGAGAAAGTAAATCAACTAAAAATCCAAGTCTAAAAGTTATTGATATTTTTATGTAAAAGAATTCTGCACATCAGTGAAAATCTATGCGTTGTCAAAAGCACACCATCTGGGTCAGTCTGATTCTAGCTAACTGTCCTTGAGGTATTTTGAGATGCTTTGCACATCTTTGTAAATTGCAGGTAATTAATGAATATGCTAATTCTATCTTGTAAGGCAGAGCTTTGATTAAATTCCTTCCCCACTATGAAAAAAGTTTTCACTCCGTTTGTAATTTATCTCAATATTTCATTACTCCATATAAATGTGCACAGGTTTTACTTTTCCTTTGAGCCATTATAACATCAGTCTGGTTCCCTCATTGATTAATGAGTAGAATAAAATCTTTAACATATGTTTATTTATTATACCTCTATGAGAGTTGTGACTTTAAAAGAAAATTATCTTTTACCACTTATAACAGTAAAATTGTATACTTATATCAATAAAATGATTTTAAAAATCAATAAAATAAACACTGAATTTCTGAATTTAGCAAAGGATCAATAAAGTTCATAAAATAAAGGCAAAACAAAAGAACTAATAATAAAATAATGAATTAAAAAGCTAATAAATAAATAAGTGATTCTTTCAAAAAGACAAACCAGGGACCAGCTCGTGGAGTAGTGATTAAGTTCATTGTGCTCCTCTTCAGTGCCCTGGGTTCACAGGGTCAGATCCCAGGCACAGACCTACACCACTCATCAGCCATGCTGTGGTGACCCACACATAAAGTGGAGAAAGACTGGCACAGATGTTAGCCCAGGGCTCATCTATCTCAGAAAAAAAAGGCAAACCAATAGCCAACCTAGTAAAAATAAAGTTTGGAGTGGAAGCACAAATATACAAAAAATAGTAAAATAATGATAGGGAGATGGGGCCAGCCTCATGGCTGAGCAGTTAAGTTTGCACATCCTGCTTCAGTGGCCCGGAGTTTTGCCAGTTGAGATCCTGGGTGCGGACATGGCACAGCTCATCAGGCCATGCTGAGGCAGCGTCCTACATAGCACAACCAGAAGGACCCACAACTAGAATATACAGCTGTGTACTGGGGGCTTCAGAAAGAAGAAAACCAAAAAAAAAGGAAGATTGGCAACAGATGTTAGCTCAGGTGTCAATCTTTAAAAAAATAAAAATAAAATAAAAATAAACCATGATTAAAAAAAATTGAGAAGAAAAGATGAGGAGAAAGTACATATATACACAACAGAAAACCGCAACAAAGAAATAGCAATTAAAGCAGAGGAAAATTTAAAAGCAAGAGATTATTTTGTATAAAATATGTAAATATATTTAAATATCGATAAATGGATAAATTCATAGCAAAAGCATAAGGATGTCTAATTGCCCCTAAGCAAATTTATACATCTAAAATTATTTCCACAAAAATACCAACAGTATTATTTTCTAGAGATAGACAAATCATTTTAAAGTTAATATGGAAAAATAACCCAAGTGAAATGGTGAGAAAGCCCCAGGGGGGAAAAAAAAAGATAACATGAGGAGGCTAATTCTATTGGATATTAAAATATTTTTCAAGGAAGCCTTATGCATTATCATGATACACAGAGATTTGATGTAGGATAAGGTGGTGATATATTCAAAGTGACTTGAACAGAATCACCAAAAAATTCACATCCACCTGGAACCTCAAAATGGAAGACTTGGAGATAGCATCTTTGCAGATACAGTTAGTTAAGGATGTTCAGATGAAATCAATTATCCTGGATTTGGGATGGGACCTAAATCCAATGATACTGTCCTTATAAGAGGAGAGAACGCAGAGCCATACAGAGAAGAAGGCCTGTGGAAACAGAGGCAGAGACGGGCGTTATGATGCCACAAACCAAGAAATGTCAAGAGTCTCCAGGAGCCGTAAGAGTCACGGAAAGATTGTCCCCTCGAACCTTCAGAGGGAGCACGGTCCTGCAAATACCAAAATTTTGTACTTCCGGCCTTCAGAACTGGGAAAGTATAAATTTCTGTTATTTTAAGCCACTGAGTTATGTTGGTAATGGCATGGTAGTTATATAATAAAATGTCCAAGTGTTTTAGAATTGCAGGAAAAAAGTTATATTGAGTAAGTTGACAAGATATTTAGGATTTTCTTTAAAATATTTTGTAAAGGAAAAAATTAAAAAATATAATTTAAGCAGTCGAAAAAATCTTGACAATTATTGAATCTGGGTGATTCAATAAATGGGTAAATGGGATTTTATTGTACTATTCTCTCTACTCCTTCTAAAGTTTAATAAATTTTCAAAATAAAAACTTAAAAAGACAACATTGAATATTTAGTAAAACTCTTTGAAAGTGAGGATAATGTCTTAAGTTTAGAAGCAGTAAAAGTAGTCACAAATTAAAAGATCAATTGATTTGACTACATACAAATGTAAAATTTATTTAGGTTTTAAAAATGTCCCTCCCTAAACAGACTAAGTACCTGAAAAAATATCTACGCAGGGTCAAAGTATTTATTCTACAAAGAGAGTATATACGTATTATTGAGTTCAACCCTGAGATTCCAAGAGTTCAAAAAATAAAAATATCACAATTAGCAAAACGAGGAAAAATTAATTTAGTTAATTTTTGAGACTCTTTTCTAAGGAAATAATATACAGTATGAAAAAGTGTGTGCATACATTAAAATGTTTACTACATATAATTTATAACAGCCGGGAAGGAAGGAAGGGGCAGATGGAGGGAGGGAGGGGAATGAAACACTTTATACAAAAATAGGAAAAAGTTATGATCAAACCGTCTGGAAAATTATGTAGTCATTAACAAAGATAGCTATATAAATAATGCAAAATATAAATTTATCAATTATTCCTTCAATAGATGTTTGGACCACATAATATGTATCAGGAAGTGTACTAGGCATGGGGAATACAATGACGAATAAAAGTGACACCATTCTTGCCCTCATGGAGCTCATCATCTAGTGGAGAAGACCATTAACCAAACAATCCCATGAATAAATGTAAATGCTGCGAGTCTGGAGTATGCATTAGAGGAGAAGTGCGTGTGCTATGAAAGCTTATGAAAGGAATTTGACGGAAAAGAAAAACAAAGGAAGACTTACCTGAGAAAATAAAGATCGACCTAAGTTATGAAGGATAACGTGCTAACTTGGTGAAAATGGGAAGGTAGAATATTTCAGCAGAGAAAAAGCTTGTGCAAAGGTCCTATGGCTGGAACAAGTATGACAAGTGTGAAAGGTTCAAAGAAAGCCAGTGCTACAGCCTGAACTGTATCCCCCTCAAAATTCACATGTTGAAACCCCAATCCCCAGTGTGATTGCATTTGGAGGTAGGGCCTTTAGATAGTAATTAAGATTTTATGAGGTCATAGGGTGGGCATCTAATTCAATAAGATTTATTTGTGTCCTTATAAGAAAAGATACCAGAGTATGCTCACTTGTGCGGTTGTGAGAGCTCTCACCAGAAACCAGTGTACCCTACCAAACCTTCATCTCACTCTTCCCAGCCTCCAGAGCTATGAGAAAGTAGATTTCTCGTGTTGAAGCCACGCAGTCTGAGGCATTGCGTGGTGGCAGCCCAAGCAGATTAATACAACCAGCATGACTGAAGTCGAGAGTGGAGTGTAGAATTCGGGCCAAGACGAAGCAGGTAACAGCCCCTCTGAAGAAGATTTGCTTTCATATCAAGACCAAACAAAATCTTGAAAGGTTTTAAGAATGAAAATATGATTAGATTCACATTTTTCAGAAGAATATTCTAACTGCAGAATGGAGGTGGACCAAAATGTGGAACTGTTGGAAGATACTGCAGAAGCTCAGGAAAGAGAAACTGGTAGCTGGGATGAGAGTGGTGGGGGAAAGATGGAGAGAAATGACCAAGACAGGAGATGTTCAGGAGAGGAAGCAGGGAGGACTTGCTAAGGAATTGGACTTTTTGACATAATATTAAGTGAAAGAGCCAAAGGCAAAATTAAAGATTCATTATGATGCAACTAAAACAGAGAGAAACATAGGGTGGAAATGCATAAATTATAGATAACTTTCTCATTTTTCTACTTTCTGAGATAATAAAAATGTGGTTATATTACATTTCTCTTATTTAAATAAAAATAATATTTTAGTATAACTGCCACAAAAATTACTGTCAAGGTCACTCCTCAAGGGTAATTGAAATCTAAGTACAGGTTTTGCTCAGATTTTGTGTAAAATTAGTACAGTCAAGAGAGGCCTGGCAGTGGGAATTATGTCTGACATTTAAACGGGCCACAGAGAGGCCACAGTGGCGGGAGAGCTCCAGCCCCAGAGGGTCCGCGCAGAGCTGAGAGCAGCTGTCATGAGCAAGGCTCCCAGCTCACGTTCTCCAGGGAGGGCTCGTGTAGACAGGTAGGCAGCTGTGCCTCTTTCACTTGGGGCACGCTTTCCAAGCCCTCTGAGGCTTCGAGCCATTTATGCCCTGTGCAACGAGGGTCCTCACAGCATCCTCCGCAGAAGTGTGAGGACACAGGAGACAAGGCGGGTAGACTCCTTTGAACACTGTCTGTTGTGTGCTCAGACTGATAGTAGTAGTCAGTGGTAGTGATGGTGGATTAGCCATTATTCGTAGCAGTACTAGAAAGAGTAATAGTAAAAGTACTGCTTCTCTCCACATTGAGATTTTTTGTGAGGGAACATTGGTTTATAACATTAGGCATTCTGATCTTTTAATGCCCAGTATATGGCTAAAGTAAAACGGTTTCCACCTTATTTAGTTATGAGATATAAGCTTAAGCTGAGAGAAATTATTCACATGGTGTGGGAGAGAATATCAGTTTCCTGGGCTTTTAGGAATAGAAGTTTGTGGAGTTTAGCTCAGGTCAGCAATTCCGGAGCTGACTGGGCACGCTGGGCAGCATTTGGGACTCCTGTGAGGTAAATCTTCTGCTAAGATGTCGTCTGCTAAGATGTTGTCTGTCGTCCTCAGGGAGAATACTTTTCTTTTTAACCCACAAGAGCAATTTGGGAAACAAACAAAAGAAGGTAAATCCTTGCAAAGTGTCATCCAAGTTGTCTAGAGAGCCTTAAAAGGTCAAAGGTAAAGGAAACAGACGAGTGATCAGGTTGAGAGAATGGGTCAGGGTGATCCTCTAGCAACATCAGGGCACTTATTAGGTGAGCACTATTTTTTTCTAAGTTCTGTTATGAAATAACTTGTAATATAAATAAAAGTGTACCTTCTGAACAAAGGATGCTTTATCCTCCTGGCTGGCCATCACATAATGGACATATCACAAGTTGTTTCTCGAAAATGCATTTTGGATCCAAAGTATTGAGTACCAAAGTTCTGGCTTTGCCTGTCGGCTCCGTCTCCTGGGCGTGGGACCCGGAGCCGGTTCCCCAAGGACTCTGAGCCCTCGCCCGGGTCCTCGTGCACCAAATGAGGGCACAACCTCTTCTTCCCACCATGGGTGTAAGAAGATTTAAGAGACACAAAATAGCGAAAAGACTTCACAGATGAGTTTACAAAATGCTAGCTGCCCTCTCCCCTTTCTTAAACCTGTAACTGTTTTTGGAACCTGTTTCAGAGGAAACAACACAGCAGCATGTAACAGAGCAAGACATACAGTTTCAGATTCTTTCCAGTCTCAAATTTATCTCTATATGGGTGCAAGAACAGGAGCTGGATGATTATTTTGTAAAGCAAAACTTCTCATTTAGGATATAATTAATATGTAGACACGATTAGGAAACACACAGAAAGCAGATTTGAGTGACATCTGATGGATACATTAAATCCAAAATTAAAACTACAAGAAGTCATTTAAGTTCAATGTTTTATTACTCTGTCCCTTTATCCTTTATTCAGTTTATCTGGAAACCTCTCCCAATGTTTATTCAGGGAAAACATTTTGAAAGGAGTATTTTAATGAGACCATTTGTGTCCCCAGGGCCTTGCAGAGTGACAGGTTATGGAAAGCATAGATAAATATTGTTTGAATTGAGCGTATAAAAATGGAAACATTTTATTAGCTTATCGGTGTCTCACATTCAGTATGAACTAGTGAACTTCTCAAAGTGTGCCCCAAATATAAAAGTTTAAAAGAAGCTAAATCACTATGCCCACTCTTCTTTTCAACAAGAAATTTCAGAGATGTCATCCTATAGTGTTATTTTTCAAGCATCTCTTGCTTCTACATTTCCTTAAAAGTTTTGAAGTAAGCAGACAAAATATTTTGCTCAGTTTTACAGTACTAAAGTGCTCGTTCATTTTGAAGAGTCTTTACACTTTTATCAAGGCTCTCTGTGTCTACCTAAGTGTGTATGTCTAGTTAGAAGCTGATGTGCCATAATCTCCATAACTGAAAAAATTGTTTAATCTACAAATTTTTTTTGTCTTATAATTTTCTGGCTCCTGAACGAGTACTGATAAATGACAACCTCCCATTGTTCCAAATACCAAGTATAACATGCATCTGTCTATGCCTGCATTTAGTATTGATCCTTCAAATGGAAAAAGAATCTGTAGTAAACACGGGGAAATCAAGAAGGCTTTTAGACGCAGCAGTAGATTCAAGGAGAGAGGGAGGCCAGAAGTGGTTTTAAACTGCCTGGAAATTACTGTGCAGTGTAAAGGGCTAGGAATCCACAATTTGTTATTCAACCCAGTTCATATCATGAAAGCTGTCAGATCACTGATACGCCGTGCTAGTTTTGTTGTATTTGTTGTTTTTAACAGTTTATAACCTTGTTGTGCAGCATCGGATGGTACAATGGTTCAAGTAATTGCATGGAGCCTTGGCCTCAGATCATTAGCAATGCTTTCTTCTTTCTTATATCTTTAGGTCTGTCCTACAAAAGCTTTCAACTTGGAGAAACAGCTCCACTTTGTGCAGAGTGTAGACAAAGGGATTGTCTTGGGCTACCGCTGCGGCAGAGGAGCCTCTTTTCTTGAAAAGGGCAGGTGAGAGGTTACCCCAGTTGAATCATTTAGTAGCTGCCTCTTTTTAAATGCTTTCTTGATGGAGGGGCCAAAATCTATATTAGCACCTCTGTCCTTAGCAACACAGTCTTTCAAGTCAAGGAGCTTTGCCCACGAGTCTTCAAGGACTCAACAGAGCTCACTAAGTAAATAACAGGTATGTGTGAATTGTGACCGTCTAATGGATTATGTTGGATCAGAAGTAAAGGAGAAAAACAGAGGAGCTGGCACCCATGGACAGTTATACAATGTCTGCATGCCCCCTCCCAGCCTGAGGCATTCACCTCTGTTCCGTTCGAATCAGAAAGCCAGCGCGCTTTGTCCCTGTGAGTCAACTGATCTGTGAAAGTAAATTCATCAAAGGCATTCTGAAAAGAAAAGTTAACAGTATACCGTGCTTCTCAAAATCTCTCCCCTACATCTCAGCAACACCCCACAATCCTGCCATAAGCCCACGGAACTAAAGGTTGAAGGAACAAACAGGTGAGATGGACAGCATTCAAAACGTGGTCATGCAGAATCTGTACATGCCTCTTTGAGACTTTTTAGTGTGAGGAGAACTACACGATACAATATTGATTTCCTCAAAAAACAATGTTTTCTACATTTAGTATATTGTTTATCTCTATTTTCTACATTGTTTTCAATCTAGTTATTTCATAGTTGCTTCTCTCCTTTCTCTATCACGCTTGCTGGCAAGACTTACCTTGCTTTATGTGCTGAATCAGCAGTTACTTTGAATGTATCAGCAACGAGCTTTTTTCAAACTTGATCAATTTATTTTAAAATTCATCCAGGAGAATGGAAATGTGACGTGATAGCTATCAGTTAGTGTGTTCACACTGTGTGCCAAGTCAGGTATTGAGGTAAGCACCTTACCAATATTAAAGAGGAACAGGAGGCACTGGATCGGATAGGAAGACATGTTTTTCAGCTGCAGTAGTTCTAACAGCTTGTCAGAGTCAGCCCCAGGCACACGTGGAGTAGAATTTGATTTAGATGATGTTAGAAAGCCCCACATCTACATGTTTCCTCCCCAAAATACCTTGAAATTTGACTAATCGAGATCCATTCCTCGGACTCTGTCATTATTCCTTAGGAATATTTTAAGCAGAACCCCCTCAAGTCCTACTTCCTTCTGGTGCTCTAAATCTCCTTCTCTTTGCTAAATCCCCTACTTTCCGTTTTCACGATGCTCACTTTGTCTTTCCAGTATTTTTTGTCTCCTATAAGTTAATAGCCTGCAAAGGCTATTACAAAGTCCCTGGACCTTCTGCTTCTATCAAAAGAAACCCCACCCCACCCAAAAGAATATTCAAATTCTTTTCCCAGAATGGAAAAGTCCAGGTCTTACAGAAATTTTACCTTTGGTATAAAATTGCTAACTGTCTTAAACAGTTGGAATTGATTTAGAAGAAGAATCCTATGAATCCACTGGAGGAGGATGTCAGCGTTCAGAAAGAAGTAGAACTGATATTAAAGAGCTAGAAGGAAACTTCGCCCAGAAAGAAGAACTAATATCATCCCAATTAAAACAGCTAGCAAAGGGCATCGCAGCGCCACTCAAGATGTTGGCACACATGCAAAGATCTAAAGCGAAGGAGGAATGGGAATGTGTTAGTGGAAAACTTCTTGACTGAAGGGAAGTAAGCGGGGCTGGAGGATTTGAATTTGAGAGGAATTTACGGCAAGTCTGTGATTTTGTAACATTATGTTTTGTTCTAGGCAACTGGCCTCCCAATATGGAAATCATCATAAAGGAGTCAGCTCTAATCTATTCCTTGACGCAAACAGAAGATGGGAAGAAATCCAAGAATTTGGTGGCAGACTTTATATGAACCACATTCTTCTTTACAGAGAAGGTTTGGAGTGTTTACTCTACCAGGAGGTAACCATGAGAATGTGATCTATAACCTCCTTCCTGAAAACTAGTCATGTCCCAACTCCCAGGCCGGCTTGGGTAGACACTCTCAAACTACCCAGTCAGCACAACTTTAAATATAGTGTGTGCTTCTACTCCAAGACTTCCTTACCCTCAAAAGGACTCTGATGTGGCCCTGTGACTTCTAATCAGGCACCTGGTCAGTGGGTTTCAGTGATGCCCAGAGGCTTTGAGAATCTGACTTCGTCCTTTTCTTTTCCACCTAAATTTCCTGACGTGGTTTCTGTTTTGTTTCATATTTTTTTTGTCTTAGGAAGCCCATTTCCAGGTGCCTGGGATTCTGGCGCACACCTTGTCTTCCTAGGTGTACGTCTATCATCCAATTCAACAGCAAGCCTAACCCCACAAGACTGAGTCCCTCCTTTCCATCTGCTCCATGGCTGGCCAGACATGTGGACCCCTGGAAAAGTGCTCCATAGGAGAGCCCAGGAGCAGGAGAAGGCTACTTGGGGATAGATAACCATTAAATAAGCATGTAAGGCATGGTGACTCGAGAATAAGTAAAATGCATGGAGGAGAAGCAAAAGAGAGTTCTGGTTTTCAGAAATAACTAGAGAGACTTCTAAATGGATTCAGGAATAGAGACATTTGTATGTTTTGGACTGAATCTTTGTTTCTCCCCCAAATTCATATACTGAAATCCAATCCCCAATGTCATGGTATTTGGAGGCAGGGCCTTTGGGAGGTAATCAGGTCATGAAGGTGGAGCCTCGTGAACAGGTGGAGGCCTTTATAGGCAGAGACCAGAGAGCTAGCTCAATACGAGGAGCCGTCTGCAAACTGGAAGAGGGGCCTCATCAGAACCCCACCATGCTGGCACTGTGACCTGGGACTTACAGCCCCCAGAACTGTGAGAAATAAATTTCTATTGTTGATAAACTACCTTGTTTATGGTGTTTTGTTATGGCAGCCCAAGCTTAGACATTTCTTAGCAGAAGGGCCCAAATAATAAGATCATGAGAAATCTGCAATGAGAAAGAATGAGAAGTTGTACTGAGAAATGAAGTCGGCTGCAAGTCACTCCCACCAAATGTATTTAGTTGAACCGTTTTAACCCCTGCCGTGACAGAAACCATCAGTGGCCTGCTCTGCTCACTTCTGCTATGCCCCGTAAACCCCTGCATGCAAGACGATCTGTCCTGCCCTTGGATTCCCGTCACCAGGACTAGCCACTCAAAATTTGTTTGCCCATTGTAATTTTTTTTAAGATTCTGCCAATAGCTTCCTCTATTTTATATAGATTGATATACATAGGTTGATAGATGTCTGTATGTATAGCTACGTCCTCTATACCTATATGGATATATCTATACTATATATCTATCCCCAAGACAAGGCCTGTGTTCTCCTGCTCTCTTTCTTTCTCCTTCTCTTTCTCCCTCCTTCCCTCTACCACCTTCCTCCTCTCTCCCCGTCTATCTCTGTGTCTCTCACTGCCCAGATTTCAGAGAACCCTTTTGCTGTGGACCCCGTTGGTCAGGATCTTCCCTTATCTTGCCTATGTCTAAGTGAGGAATAAATGTTTGGATTCCCTGCAATCACTCTCTCAAGTGTGTTGTGTTTTGATATCCTATACCTTTAAATGGCAGGCAGACCTACTGACCCAGCAAATGGTCATGTTGTTTCAGAGCAGGTTCCCTAGAAAGCAGACTGATAGGAGATCGGCCTGCAGGATGTTTTTAAGATCAATATCCATGTGAAGTGGAAGGAAGCAGGACTGAGCAGAGGAAGATGGAGGGCCCTATGCGGTCACAGAAAGGGCTCAACCACCCCCACAGGAGCTCTAAAGGGGCCTAGCCCTCCAATGTTGCCCTGAGTCAGAGCAAGGGGGCTGGATTTGAGACTCTAATGGGCTACAGACTGCCCCTGGGAAGGGGTGTGACTTTGGGCAATACGGGTCTCTTCAGCCAAGGCAAATTCCTACAAAGACTAGATGGTTGAGGACTATGTGGAGGGAGCAATCCCAGCATGTGGGAGACGTCTTTCAGCGCTGTAGGCAGATCTGACTTACAGCGCAGCATTCACTCTAGAAGGACAAGCAGTAGATATGATTTAATGTGGGCTTGGATGTGTTTTTGGGACACAGATCCTCTCCCACCTCCTCTACTCTCTCTCTGTGCCAGCAGGGGAGGTTCTGGCCGGTGGCAAGCAGAAGTAGCCAACAGAACTTCCAGACTTAAGATTGCCAAATCTTCCCCACCTGGTGGAGGTTAGTGTTTCAAGATGGCAAAGAAGAGTGCTTTGGACCCTAGATCAGCAGGGAGCTGGCCCTGCTTTTTGGCAGCATTCTAGGAAGACAGCAAGAGAAGAATCCATGTGGTATTGATGAGGATTTTTAGGCTGCTTAATTTTAAAATGGCTTAATTTTAAAACAGTTTATGATGAGGATTTTTAGGCTGGTTACTTTTCAAACTACAGATAAGAAGCAGGCTCCAAAGAGTGGAGTTTGTTTGCCCTTTGATCAGAGACAATTGCATTTGTAAAGGAAATCTTCATGCCTCCCTCTCTGGAATTTGTTTGCCCCTTGTTGGGAAAACATTTACATTTCTAAGGGAAACCTCTATCTGTGAAGATGCCTCCCTCTCTGAGCCAGGAGGAAGGGGGGATGGCCTTATCTTTGAAGACTGTTTGGCAACCTCATATAACTGACCCCCACCCCAAAATCCTCCTTTGTCTTTAGCCGAGGATAATATTTGAGTGGTGACTTCTGCCATTTACTCAATCCGGTTTGATTTGTGGGACCACCAAAAGGCCAGACCAAACGGGCACTAATAAAGAGATAACTCACACACACCTATGCCTTAAATATTGGCCCCAGCCCTCAGTTCGGGGCAGCTGCAGCAGCTGCAGTCAGAGCTCTGACTGCCCGTGGGTCCTGTCCCCACGCACCAGCTCTGCCTGCCCATGGGTCCTGTCCCCATGCCAGCGGGGGCAGCAGCAGCAGCTCTGCCTGCCCATGGGCTCTGTCCCCATGCCAGCGGGGGCAGCAGCAGCTGCAGCAGCAGAAGCTCTGACTGCCCATGGGTCCTGTCCCCATGCTATTCCACACTATTCTCTAAATAAAAGAGCACTATTGCCAGATCTTGAGAGTCTAAGAAATCTTTCTTTCGACTCCTCGGCTCACCGATCCCGCATCAGTATTTCTAAAAAGAGGGAACATGGACATCAGAGTACCCAGCCTCATGAAATAATTCTGCTGGGAGAAGAGCCGGATCTGAGTGGGCTGTGCAGATGAGCACAGAGGACACACTGGTAGTTATTTGTGTGGTCACACAACCATTGCTAGAGGGTGCCCCCTCCCACTCCATCAAGAATCAGTGGCATGCCTCAAACCCTGCCATCTCTGCAGGTGGAGGGAAGCCCAAAGTGCAACAAAGCTTGAATATCTTAGCAGCCTGCAGGACAAAGGCTTAGAATCAAAATAATGTTGTCATGGACAATGGGAAAATACAGTATTTCTTGCAAATCTAAGTTTCTGACCTGAGGTCTATACCTAGTTTAAATCTATACCCAACTAGCTAAGAAATAAAAAACTGTTACCGTGCAACTCCTCTCACCAGTATAGAAGACTCCATGAGATTTTCACATCATATTTAAAAATTGTTCCTGATGCAGATGGACAGACAGTCTCCATCGGCAACAGAAAGCACTGCAGTGGAGGGACGTGGGGGAGGTTGATATTGCTAGAGAAATGAGAGACAGAAATTGTTCTGGCAAGTCCAAACAACTTGAGAAAACACGACGATATTGATCCAAGGAGAAGGATAGCAGAAATCCAGCTGAAGGGGCCAACATTTGAGAGTTCATCTAAAAAACGGGAGTAATCACATAGGAAGTATGGGCTATCAATATTTAACATCTCCCTTAGCATTTTAATAAGAATCAGCTATGAAATAAAATTTTTTAAGCGAATAAGAAAATACCTGGGTACTTCTGCAGGCAACCACATGTCTATTTTTCAAGGAATGACAGAGCTTTTGCTGTGAATCCAACATAGAATTGGAGTGTTGGAGATTATGCAATAAAAATCTATTATGACTTTAGCCTAATGCATAAAGGACAAGATTTTTTTCCATTTGTTTTAGCTGCCTGGTGGGTCTGTGGGATAGCAGACTTTAGCACTAGGGTATTTATAATTTTCCAAAGGAATGTTCAATTGTGTCAACTCAAAGTCAACTCAAGGTGCCTATTTTTAAAGTTTCAAGCATACATTATGTCTTACACAACAAGTACTCTGGCAAATCCATGATATCAGCAGAAGAGAAAACAAGGAACCTTAAAGAAAAGCTGAAATCATAAAGATAGTTTGCTGGCGAAACTGTAGGTAGAAAAATTTTGAATTTACCCTCTCAAAGTGTTCCTCAAATTATTGAAACTTCTGAGTAGAATTTTGATATGGAACCTAAGAATTGCATCAGAAAGATCAAGTGTTCTGCCAGCCTTTACATATGGCAATTTTGTTCGCATTCCATCAGAATCTACCTTTTATGAATCTGAGGCAGTGTTGGAAGAGCTATCAGCTCCTTCTGGGGTGAAGGGAAAAGAAATGCTGATAAGCGGCTAGTGGAGGTCATTCAGCAGCCGGATATGGAAATCAATAAAACTGTGCATTTAGGTAAGAGAAGGTTATTGAACAGAAATGGCCAGATTGTCAGTAAGGTTCTATTGAGAGAGGTTTGTGTTCAAGTCAGAGTTCTCAGAAGCCCTCTCTCACGTCATGCTCAGCAATGACAGCAGCGACGTGCAGGAAAGCAGATGGAAGTTGGCACCGTTTCAAAGACTGCAGATTGGAGGCAATGTCTTTAAACTACATGTAACTAGGAAATTATGAACGAGTCTTTGAGACAGAAAATGTCAACCATTTCCTGTTATGCTACAATTGGTTTGATTTATACTGACTTTATAAATAGTAAAATAAAAGGAAATGTATGTACTAAAATATCAGAGCAGAATAGGAATAGTTCAGTGAAGTTCTCAATTACAAAGAAAGCCATTTCTTTTAGAATGGAAAATGACTGACATTCAATCAAGAGACAAAAGTAATAAGTAAGTCTGCCCTTGTCTTACCACTCTGTCAAAATGTAGAAAGCATTGTGATAGGCCAAAAGACCAGTAGACGAAGATACAAAATAAATAATGCAGGGCAAGTCGAGCTTTGAAAAGGGGGGAGAAAAATCCTAATTGCAATTTTTCTCCATTGTTCCAAAGCCAATCTTTCTGTTCTTTGACGGATCTGCTGATAGTTGATTTTGCTTCTGACTGTGTGGTAATCAACGTCTTGCCCCAGGCATAGCTGGGTAGAACCCACGCTTCTCTGGGGACTCAGTAGGGAGGCCAATAGCAAAAACAGCCAAGTGTTAGGATTTAACATGTTGACTAAAAACTCAAAGACAGCAGCTTGGCGGGAGTGCTGGTTTTTCTAGTCGGGAATTGTGCTAAACAACACAAAAGCTACTTGGTTTATATAGTGATTGAGTCAATGAGCCAACCCACTTGGCATTTACATAGCATGTTCTCTTAAGTCTATCTTAGAATTACCCCAAGCCATGACTCAAAGGCTCTTGCTGTTTAATGAAAACAGTTGTAAATGAAGCCTCCTTGCTGTTGTAAAATTACCAGAACTTAGCATCTGTCTCAGGAAGTACGTTTGAGTGTCATTTTCTCTCATCGGAATCCATGGTTCTGAATGACTCAAATAAGTAATGTCGTTTTCTTCCTCTTTCTTTAAGAGTGAATAGTATCCCATATCCAGGAATATAATCATGGATCATCTCCCAAGCTAGGTAAATTCTGGATATTCAAAAGGTTTAAAATATATCGAGCAGTCCAGCCACTTCTCGCTAGGCTTTTGTCTGGTTTTCCAAAGCTCTGAAATCTTTTAGAGAGGCATTTAATAGTATGTGTCCAGTTTCCTTCAGAGGCAGTTCCTATTACAGGAAACAGGTAAACCCCAGAGAGACCAACACGGGAGTCTCTTCTCTCAACACCAACACAGAGTTCGTTGGTATAGAAAATAGGGATTTAAACTGCACATGGAATGTGAAGAAAAGTAGTCTTCCTTACAAACCACAAATAAAAGTTTTAAAAAACTATTTTTGGTGCAAACTTGCCAAATAAAAACATTTCTGGACTAATTAAGGAGCAACCTTATTCAAAAGGATAATTTGAGGGGGAGCGTAGCTACTGGAATAAGAAGAGGGAATTGTTGCAACAGGAAGAACGCTGTGACCATAAATCTTTAACAGTCTCAAGAGTTCGGCAAAAAGGACTTTTCTTTCGTCGAGAGGAGTTAACAAGGCTAGACAGAGCACAGGATGCCGGGGAGGGGGTGAAAGAGTGGTGGGATCAGGTAGGAGATAAGAGAAAGTTTCACCCTGAAGCCAGCCTGTTTGCCTATTTCCCAGGAGGGGCCCTTATGGGAGGGCCTACTGGTCAGGCTGAGGGCGGCCAGAGTTAGGCACGTGGGAGAAGAAGAGAATCCTAACCAAAATTGGGTTGACAAGTACTTTGTTCCAATCAATTAGTGGGGACAAGCAGTTCAGCTTGTTATTTATGAGGCAAAGAGAGGGAAGTTGGAGGGTCTGCGTCTGGCCTTGTCACGGGTGAAGAAAGGAGGCATTCCAGAGCCTTATCTAAGCTCATCTAAGTCACCCAGGGAAGGGTAGTTCTTTACAGTAGGTGGTTTTTTCAGAACAGATAAGGGTGAGGGGGTTCCTTTCAATTTCGCTGTTTACCAGAAGCACAGGGCTCAGGGAAAATTCAACATTGTGGTCATCTATGTAAAGACATTTTATGGATACAAGACTTGCTCACCTTGGATTCCCAGTCTCTAGTGAGGGCCTGACACAGAAGAGACTTGCAGGGTTTGCAAGGGTGAGATTTCTTATCTTCTACAAGCAAGATTATGAACCTCTTGTATATTCTCAACTCATTTCTGCCTTGGTCTAGAAATGCTAACAGGCAAAAGTCTGGTTGTAGGAATATAAAAGAAATGAAGTGTTCCCCAAGCTGTCTTAATAACTTTAAAATCTTTAAAGTTAGTACAATCTTATTTTAAACGTATTTGACAAAGAGTAGACAGGGCCCTGTGATTGCTAATTAAGATCACAGACCACCACAAAGGTTGGTTCCTCTGGAGAAGTGTGAATTGATTTTGCATGAATACAAGCCAGGTTAAATAGACACAGGAAACCACCTCTGCAGACCCTCTGACTTCTCGCCCAGAGACACCGCAATCACCGTGGCCACACTGCCTCGGTAGATAATTGAGGTTATTTGTTGTGGTTACTGTGTCACTTGTGTTACTCTTATGCTCTAGTTTCACACTGATCTGATCTCTCCACGGACAGAAGGAACATTAAACGTACCCAATTGACCTTACAGATTCCTTCCCGCCTTCCTGCTAAAATAAAGGCCTTTTGTGGACTTCAAGAGTCTCATGTCACTGGAGATGACAAAGCAACTGGGGGATTCAGGAAGGAGAGCGGAGGCTCAGACAAAGCAGCGCAGTTCTTAGGGTGGAGAAGAGATGCAAACGAGGTCGCTTGATTTCTTATTTCACTCAGCCTTCATGACACATCTTATCTTTAATGATCAAAGTTTTATAGAAGACGTTTACAAATATCTTTCAAAATAGTGTTGTTGAACTGAGCCCTGAGCTTTATCCTATGTGTTTTTCAGAGTCTATGAAGGATAATTTCTGCAAAATCAGAATTTACTTTTCCATACATCTGGTGGTAATGGAATAGCCAAAAACAAAGAAAAAGAAGTTCTTAGGTTTTGTGATGATAGGTAAATCGTTTTGTTCCAGCTCACCACTAAAGATGATCATGTTTCTGGCAAATACTTTTGATCCTGAAAAGATAGGGCCTGACTTCCTCAGTGCGAGAACAGGAGTGCTGCTGTTGTCAGCTGCTCTCCTCGCTGCATCTCCCCCTCTGTCTCTTCAAACCCACACCCCAAGTGACTGGATGAATCAACAGGTGCCATAGGCTAAAATGCCCCCGGCACCTACCTGAAGTACTTGCAGGACCACCCAGGCAAGGGGATTATGGGAGACTTTATTGGTGACTCACTGGTGTTGTGGACAAAAGGTGAAGTGGTAGCTGGGGCTCAGAAACATAAATCCAGACCTGCTACTGGGACCAAGTGTTCCCTCAGACATTGATCCCTAATATCCACTTGGATTTCCACTTCTGAGACATATACACACACAGACATTGTATGCTCTCTAGTGAATGCCAAAATGATTCCATTGTAAATACCCTTTTTAACTATTTAAACAGAGAACAATTTCACTATCTTCAAATGTATGACTTTCAGATAGATAGATAGATAGATAGATATTTTTTTTTTTTTGCTCCCTTCTCCCTTTGACTAGATGCCTGATAATTCCAATATCATTTCTCTCATGGATAGATCACTCTCCTGAAAATGAATACTGGGCTCTGGTGCACTCCTAACGTTTTGTGAGTCCTTCACCTAATTGATGGGAGGTGCGTCTCTTAACCTACTGCCCAGGTCCCAGGGCAGATTATTAGCACGATTGCTTTGATGGATCTTTTTAAGTGCTCCTCTTGGGAAAGATATTTGAAAGTCACATTTAAATAAGGATACAAAAATTACTGAACATTAATTCTCTTCTAGTCTCAAATGCTATTTCTGGTGAAGGTTATGGGGGCAATTTTAATGGGAGAAATACACCATTATTTAGTTTCCCCTGATTCCTAATATGCAGCAAAGGACTTTTGCTAATTGTTTTCCCCCCTGAACTTCTCTAATGATATAATGGATTTTTTATTCATATTGGAAACAAAGAATGACATGAAAGAGAAAAGAGGTAGAGCTCATGGAGGTTTCTTCTCCGTCTTCACTCCAAACACAACGCTCAGGGAGGTGGCATCTTGATCAAAACATTCGCATGACTTGCAATTTAGTGTTCTATCCAAAAAAATCCTTTCCTTTTTCTCTCCTCTGTCTTATCCTCTACTGACACATTAGAGTAAAACCAAAGAAGTCTTTTCTCATATAGAACTATAAAGTGGAAAAGAACCAAAATCCAATTCACTCCAAAAAGAAGATAGACTCAGAGAGCATAAGCAACCTGCCCAAGACACAGGCTTGTTAGCAGCAAAACCAGGTTCGAGTGCAGGTCTCTGGACCCCCAGTGTCTTCCTCCTGCATGAGGCCACTTAAGTATAACTTGTGAATTGGTCATTTTTTAAAAAGTCAAGCATATCTGCTTTCCCACTCTGCCTTAAAACAAAAATTTAAAATTGAATAGGTTCAGATGCCAAAGGGAATAATTATAGAATTGCACTTACATTTAAATTTTCTAATATGTATAGTAGAAGCTGATAATGGAAGAAAAACAAAGGAGAAACATGAAATTGAAAAGAAAACAAATTTGAAACTTTGTTAAATTTTAAAAAACTTTTAAGTAAATAGATATATTCAGAAGAACAACTAAAATACTAACTAATGGCAGAGGAAGATATTAAAAATACAAAGTAATGCTAAATGCAACTTTGCAAAGTATTTCTACTGTCAGGAAAGCAAGAGGCCAACGAAGGAAGAAATGAGAATACTAGTGGGTGAAACTAGAAATGAAGATACTCCGGATGGCAAACAGCTCATCTATTAAACAGGCAAAGAGGAATATAATTCACATATTAAACCAACACAAAGTATCTGTCATCAAACATTGATTTTGCATTTAAGCATCATAAGGGACCTCAGTCAAAAAGCAAAGATCGTTAAATTCAGCCAACATAGCAAAACCACAGAACTGGAGGGAAATGATCATAGAATTTTATTTCAGGGAAAAAAAACACAATGTAACAGTTAAATAAAACGTTGTTTCATCCTTCTGTATACACATGTGAATCCTTTTGTCTTCACAGGGTGTACATGCATGTCCAGAAGAGCCACCTCTTTCTCCTTAAGCAAGCCAACAGGACTGTGGGAGGAGCAGCTCGCTGGTAGAGATTGTAGATGGTATTAATGAAGTCAGGACACAGACAGGACTCCTTCGAAGATACTCATCCTCATTGGAAAAGGGTTTTGAGACATGAGAAGCCATGGAGCCCCTATTTAGCACAGATTTACATCCACTCCTCAATGAAGAGAACATTGAACTTGCACGCCAGATTTTAGAATTTCTGTCACATGTCCCTACAGCAGTAGGAGACAGGGACTTCCTCAGGTAAGCCCTAGTGCCTGCCATTTCAAAGGTACAGCGTTGTCTCTTAGGCTTAAAATTAGAGTTGAAATTATTTATACTAAATCTTCTAACGTATGTATTCCACAACCTTTTTCAATTACATAGAACACAAACAAGAATTCCACCTTTCTGCAGAAAGATGCACACACCTGTTCAACATACATCTAGTGAATAAGACACAAAATTACATGATAGCTTTTTCAATGGCTGTCAGCAAATTCCACTACAGAAAAGTGTACATAACCATAACTAACGGAAAGAAGTAAAGTTTAAAGTTTTCCGGAGGCATCAGTGTTAACTTAGGGGACAAATGCTAATCACATACTAGGATTTGACCAGAAAGTAGTTGGTTGGTAAAAGTAGGCAATTCGAGCTTTATTTGGACTACATCCCAACTAGTCTGGGGCTATGGAGTTGATGGATTCTTGTTCAAGGATAGCATCTGCCTGCTGCGGAAGAAGGGAGGGTAGGATCTAGTCTAATGCTCTGGCCACATAGTGCAGAGGTTGCAAAGGAGCTCTTTATGCCAGGATACCATGACTAGCTTACTCTCTGTGTTTACCTTGCAATCCCAAGCGAATGAGGATGTGGGGGATTTCCTGGCAAAGCTAGGAAGATGATATGACCTCTCCAGATCAGCCCTTGGATAAGAAACTTACCAAAGACAGAGAACAGAAATGAAGTCACTTTGGAATCTCTTGTTGGATGTAAGTGGGCAGATATTCCTGAGATGGTAGAAGAAACCTCATTGAGGAGGACAGCATTCAGGTGCCCTGGACATGATCCTGGATACTAGCTGATTACTGTCGAGGAAGCAGGCTTTAGAGCAGTGGTTTTATTCACAGTTGACTCCATAACCTTATGTAAACAGGTTATGAGGTCTTTCTTACTTTTGTAACACTCTCATTCCTTTTCTTCCTATGGGTTTTGCTATGAAAGTGTAAAAAAAAGAAGCTTTGCCTTATGTGTTTGGGGTACATAATCCTTAGTTCACCCACAGGGCTATGTCATGCTTATGAAAGTCACCAGTCATGTACATTGAGTTAGTTAGGGTGTAGTCTCAGATGGGTCATTGCAAGTCCATCCTCCAGTTTTGGGGGGTAGGGAGGGTTAGTGTTGGGGGAAGGGAGGGAACATGAGAACAAGGCAATCCTTTGAGGAGCATAATAAAGAAGCAGTAACTGTCGTGAGAAGAGTACTCTCTTCTACAAAAGAGCAGCTCCCACTTCTGGAGCTGCAGATGGTTTTAAACTCAGAAATACTAGCATCTACTGCATGAGGCAACAGAGCAGAAAGAAGGAATGGTGGAGGCGGCAGAAACACAGGCCAACAGGAATCGTGTACAAGAACCCAGGACCAGGCCTGCTAAGGACAGGGACTGGTGTGTTGGAAGCCCTCAGTGATGGTATTAGTTGAAGACAAGAAATCAAACCCCAAAGCCAAGCTCAGTTAACAGAGAGCTAAGCATACCCTCCTCTGTGTTCTCAAAACGTATATTGCAGTGCCTCATAAATGACAATTACTCATCTACTTAACTGTCTCCCTAACTAAAGCATGAGCCTCTGTAAGAGCTGAGAACACGCCTTGCTCATCTGCCTGTCCCCAGCACCTCACATAGAGGCACACTGAGTAGGAGAAAGGACACAGTGGCGGTACTGAGGAGACCACGTGGTAGTTCCACCTCTGGCTGTAACCAGCTGTGAGACCTCGGAAAGTCATGTGATAATTCTGACACTTGGCTTCTTTATTGGCAAAATAAACCTATTTTTCAAGATTACTCCAAAATTCTGTTACTTTGAAAGTAAAATCTAGCTTTTTTTGGAAGTTTGCTTAAAGTAGCTAAGTACCAGTCTTTGCTAGATTCAGCACCTTCAAAAAGTGGTATATGTTAAAACCCCTAGATTTTGAGATTTTTAATCATGTTAGTAAATGTACCAAACACTTAAAATTAACTCAGCTACTACCTCAATGATATAGTGTTCAAGGAGTTGTGAGAAATACATTTTTAATCTCTCCAAAATGAAAATGTACTGTTCTTACCATGCCCATGTAAAAGCTGTAAGGTTGTTAGTATTTCGCACTAGTTTAAGCTCTGATTGGCAAAAGATTATTAAGGTTATGCCTTAAGTTGATGAGTTCTATTAATCTTCGAGGTGATGCCTTTGTAAAAAAGAAATAACAATTGCAGGTATCCTGAATGTCTCTATACTTCCAAAATGAGGGAGTTTTATAAAGATTGGGAACATTTAAAATGAATTGTGTAAGAGAATATTTATTTGCTTAATTATCTATGTAAGCCATAGTATAATGAAAATATTGTAATTGTGCTGCTTTTCAAAGAAACACTAAGGAGAAAATTGTAAACATCATGGATGGGGAATTATACACACAAAGACTAACAGCTACAATAACGTTATTCAGAACTCTGCTAGTAATTTGCCCCTTAGGGGGTAAATTTGGAAAAATGTGTATAAGGTTTAATCATGTGACTATCACTTAATGGGTCTTGTATTGCAGAAACCACACACACCACATTGAACATTCAGTAATAATTATTTCTTTTAGTTATTCTCCTGGTGGCTTCTCTAGTATCTGTAATTGCCATGTTCTCAAAAACAGCATTCTTTGTATGGCACCTGCCCAGCAAGTAAAATGGACTGATGGTTACAACATAGAATTAGCAATTAGAGATTTTTTTTTTCTTTCAACATTTCATTACTGAGGGCTTATTCTAAAGAGGAAAAAATAAAATGAGTAGATGAAGTTCTCCTGTCTTGAGATCTAGGGATCTCAGTTGCGGGAGTCATTTTGCCAAGTGTTTTAGTTAGGGATTATTTGTCAGATATGTTAGAGAAAATGGCTTGCTTTTTGGATAGAAGAGTTTTGTTTTGGAACCGTGCTGATTATTCTACATTCGCCAGTTCTTATCCATTCTTTCTCTTCTCATCCTACTCTTTGCCCCAGGAGACTAGCCCATGTGCATTGCATCTCCCAGACTCACTTGTTAGTGAGCTTCCAGTTGGGTTGGCCAATGGCACCAGCATGTAATCAAGGGCTATGGCACCACCTCTCTGTCAGTAGCTGTGCATCTCCAGGACTGCAGCTTCTCCTCATGGTGATCTTCCTCCATGACTCCATCTCTCATTGGGCCTCCGTATTTCTCTTTACATTTCTTGTCCTTTCTACCCCAGGGGAGTTAATTGAATCCTTCTGTTGCTAGTCTCTGGTGCCTCATTATCCCTATATTTATCCCGTGAGCTATCTATATCTTTGAAGTGCTACTTTAATAGAAACCTCATCATTTGAACCATCTGAGGAGAATTTTGTCTTTTTTCCAAGACACTGGCCATAAGTCCTAATGGCATAAGCACTTAGCAATAGTCAATGATAGGTGATGTTTAACATGTTTTAGCATGTTGCTTTATTATAGGTCAAATATTGCTATTACAGTCATCTGTGCACTGTTTCTTTAAGTAACAATGTACTGTGGTGGATACCGTGGAACCCTACACGAAGATGTAAATGACTAGAGTAAGCAGAGAGAAAAAGTCTTTGCCCTTTGCCTCGATTTGGGATAAATCTGAGGGCCATCCCAACCCCAGAGCTTGCCATGGATGCCTAATACTTCATTAGCTATGTCGTTATGAGTCAGTTTCTCCCTCTGCCCAATCTTACAGGTGTATCTCTTGAGAGCAACCCCCAGTAAATCTTCTGCATGAAATTCTCAGTCACCAAGACTGTTTCCAGGGAATCCAGTCTAAGTCATGCCGTGACTGGGGTCAGCCTAGACCTGAGCTAGTAGAATATAGCTAAATCCCAAAACTCAGCAAAAAATTAGACCACGACTATAAAAATCAAATCCTCCTATAAAGTCTCATGAAAAGAATTGCTATAGCCATTAGTGCAGCTACCACTGAGGACAGAAGACACACTTTCTCCCATCCAGCGTCAGAGCTCTTTTTACTGGGTGCCCCCTAAAAATGACTAGAGTCTCTAAGATAATTGTGTTAAGTTCCTTCAGGGACTAGGTGGGTGGAAACTTGTGTTGAACTAGTATGATGTCCCAAACCATCTCTCCTGTTTCTGATCTCTGTTCTCCCTTCTTTCAGGGACTGTAGCTGCTCTTGCCTGTTGCAATGGGTGGGGTCCATGGAATCAAACTAATGCTTAGGTTCCTACAGGAAGCAGCCAGCTTCTTACGACTCTAAGGAGTGAAGCAAACTCAGTCTTTAAGGAGAGCTGACCAAAAGCAATTACTGAGTCAAAAAAGGCCAGAAACAGGTTTCAGGTTTGAATTGCAGAAGCAAGAATATTGTTAGGGATGTGTTGGGGCAAAAATAGGTCAGCAACAAGTGAGAATTCTAGGTGTCTGCCACAAAAAGTCATGGGCTTTGGTGACTCTCCTAACAGTGTGTTCACGAGGGTGGATGGGGAAGAAAATCAAAAGGCTATTTCCTTCCTCACAACCCTTCTCCTCTCAATGATTCCTGGCGCACAAATCACTAGTATGCTGATGACTGCCTTCTATGAGCAGCCAGGGAGGTGTGGAGAAGCTACAAACAGGGTCCTCAGTGCAAACTATGCAGTCCGCTCAAATGGCAGAGAGAGCCAGAACCTTGGGAGCGGTAAACCGGAAATGAGGATGGCAGGATGAGGGAGGTAGGCACAGAGCCTTTCAATCTATGGCAATGTAATCAGCATCAAGAATGAATGTCAGCATAATATGCATATAAGATAACTGGATATCTGAAATTACATTTAAATGGATTAAGTCCACTGAAAATGATCAATAGTAACTTTAAGGCTTCTTCATAAGATCAACCTCGTACAACTCTCAGAGGCTCCTTTCCACACGGAACAGTATAAAATAAAATTAAAACAGAAAAAAATGACCAAGGTTCATGATTGAAAAACCCCTAAATGACCAATCAATTTTCTTTGGAAATGTATGTTTGAATATCATAGCTTAAAAGCTTACATTAGTTTCTATTTCAATGCTTGAAAGTCAGCAATAGAATAATGCAATTTTCTTCGCAATAATGATAACCTTTCTGTGCCTAGTTAATGTAAACAAAAGATAAAAACCGCTCAATAACACAGTGTGCTTATTTACCTCCCATTCTCCTAGGCAGATTTTAGCTAAATACAAAAGGTAATTTAAGGTTAGCCTTTCATGGAAATGCTCTTTCAATGAAAAATAAACCTATTTTAACTAATACTCATTTTAAACAGATTTAAAATTGAGTCCTCTTTGAATTCAGGCTAACAAATTAGGTTGATTCTAAGTACTTGTACTCCGAATAGATTTTTAGAAAAGATTTGTTGCAGCAGGCCAGATGTAGTGGGACTGACCCCACAAGCAATGGAGATTCAGAAACACTAATAGAGTTACTCACAAAACAGTCTAATGAACTGTAACTAACTGTAATAACCATTTTGCAAGGTGGTTTCTGCCCAATTTAACCACATCCGTGGAGGTAATATTTTTAGGAAGGGGTGACTTTGAAGTCTTTTTTCTTTTTAGAAACTGTCAATAATCTTACAGGTCTTTCAATCTCATAATGCTCTATGTGGGTGGTCATGTTTTCCCACAACATCTCAATGAAGAAGAGCAGATCTGTGTTTTGTTCTCTTTGGGAAGTCATTGAGAAGTCTAAGCAGGAAGCATATGCGGTGCCTTCCATGACATGCTTCCTCCATGGAAACCCATGCCCATTATAGATGGGGGGACGGGATGTGAAAGCCTGAATTCTAAGATGGCTCCCAAGATTCCCACCCCAATGTGCACATGCCCTGTGCAATTCTTTCTGCTAGAATATGAGTGAGATCTGTGAATACGATGGCATAGCTTCTCCCTTGAATAAGCTGTGTTACTTGGCAAAGGCAATGGGATAGTCACTCCTGCTAGCCTTGAAGAAACAAGCTGATGTTGTAGAGAGGCCTACATGGCAGGGAACTGGGCACTGTCTCTAGGAGTTGAGGGCCTCAGTCCTACAATTGCAAGGACATAAATTCTGACAAAAACCACATGAATTTGGAAGAGAATCTCAAGCTCCAGAAAGAGAATCTCAACCCCAGCCAACACCTTGGTTTTAACCTTGTGAGACCCTGAGCAGAGAACTCAGTCAGGACTCCTGATTCACAAGACATAATAAATGGATATTGTTTTCAGTTGCTAAGTTTTTGTTAACTTGCCACACAGTAATAGCAAACTAATACAGGGTGTGGGGGAGGAGGTACGGTGGGGATCTTGAACAGTATTAATGACTATCCTGTTTTATGTATATAAAATATTTGGTGTTTTTCAAAACTGCCTTTGCACAGGCCCTGATAGCAAAGGATGAAGCAGTATTGCACAGTGGCTAAGAGAAGGGACCCTGGAGTCAAGCTGTAAAGTTTGAATTACTATTCTGCCACTTAATTACAGTCTGAACTCAAATAGGGAAATTAACATCTTTGTGCCTCAGCTATCTCATTTATAAAATAGAGATAATAATAGTTCCTAGGGTTGTTGTAGATATTAAATTACCTAATCCATACAAAGTACCATGCTGGGCATATAGTAATCATTCAGTAAATTTTATCTATTATTTCTCAGACGCCCGGGGTAGATGTGAGGGCTCTGTCTCCAACACCAGCAGAATAGAGTTAGGATACTTATATTGCAGGAATAGAAACTCCAACACACTGGCTTGAATGAACACAAACAGAAAGATTTTTTCTTTTTGTCTCAGGTAATAGAAAAATCTAGTAATGGGATGGTCTCAGGTACTGACTGGCCAGGACACAATGTCATCAGGGTACAGCTCTCCTTGCCTCTTGGTATACTTTCTTCTGTGTGTTGGCTTTGTCCATTTTCTGATGCCCCTGATGGTAGTGAGATGGCTTCAGCAGACCCAAACTTCAAATCCTTATACCATACTTGGTCTCCAAGTAAAATAAATAAATAAAAAGCCTCTTTTTTTCCAAGAATGCTAGCAAATGTCTCCCGTGTCTCAACAGTTTTGACTGAAATACATACACACCCAGAACCAAGCAGAGGGGCCAGGGAGATGGGGCAGGATTCTCCGACTACACCAGTCATAACCCTTCCTTGGAACTGAGAGTTGGTCAGTTCAATCCTATTCAAAACTTATGCCTGAGAATTGAGAGTATGAGGATTCTCCCCTTCAAAAAAGAAAAAAAATCAAGCCGTTTGTTAAGGGTCGAACTGTTTCACCCAAAAAAAGATATTTTGAAGCTCTAAACCCTGGTCCCTGTGAATGTGACCTTAAATGGAAATGGGCTCTTTATAGATGCAATCAAGTTAAAATGAGGTCATCAGGGTGGACCCTAAGGCAAGAAGATTCATGTTTTCGTAACAAGAGGGAAATCTGGACACAGACGCAGAGAGAAGACGGCCATCTGAAGACACAGGCGGAGACTGTAGTGATGCATCTGCAAGCCAGGCAACACCAAGGATTGCCAGCAAACACCAGAAGCTGGAAGACGCAAAAGAGGATTCTCCCCACAGGTTTCAAAGGAAGCATGGCCCTGCAGACACTCTCATTTCAGACTTCTAGGCTCCAGAGCTGTGAGACCATCCAGCCCTGTTGTTTCAGGCCCTCCAGCTGGGGTACCTTGTTACTGCAGCCCTAGGAATCTAACACGCCACTGCCGCAGACGGTAGAGAGGAGCCGGGTGCCAGGGAGCAACAAAAAGTTTCCCTGAGCATCTTCCAAAAAGTAAATGAGGGCTCCTGGAAAGTTAAATCACCCAGTAGACACTGCGAACTGTGTGGAGTCTCACAACTAGTTGCGTACTGCACTCGCCACTCCTGTGTAACGCCTCTTGAGCTCAGGGTCGTTGAAAACTCAGTAAATCATATGGAGTCCCTCCTTCTCTAAGAGACATTCAAGAAAATAAAAGACAAGATTGTAAAGGAAGAAATATGCAGGTTTACGACGTGGAGTGAGGAAAAACGCCTCAGCACAGAGGTAAACGACCACGGGGCCTTGAAAGAATTTGTTTTGGAAACCATTGCACATATCCCGATGGTCTCAGCAAGCAGTGCAAACAACCCATATCATGGAGAAACCTTAACTTGGAGGAGCTATTGCATACAAGCCCCAGCTCTGCTCCCTCTCAACACACAGCATATGAGCATGTGTGTCCCCGTGTTGGAGAAAGAGAAAGGAATAAGGGGAAAAGCTCCGTCTACAGTGAGCACCTACCATGTTCCCAGCTCGTGTTTTCACTCGATGCTGCAACAAGACTAGAGGCAGATATTTGTGCCTATTTCACAAATGAGGAAAGGACAAAGTTCAGAAAGTTAATAATATACTGTTGTATGCTGAATATTGGCCCAGAAAATTATCAGGCCCTGATCCCAGGAATCTGTAAATGTTACCTTATCTGGAAAAAGTTCCTTTGCACGTGGAATTAAGAATCTTGAGATGGGGAGAAGATCTTGGATTATCTCGGTGGGCCCTAAATGCATCACTAGTGTCCCTATGAGAAAGAGGTGGAGGGAGGTTACAACACAGGCAGGAGAGGAGAAGGTGATATGTAGGTGGAGGCAGAGACCGGAGTGATGTGGCCACAAGTCAAGGAATGCCAGCAGCCACTAGAAGCTGGAAGAGGCAAGGAACACATTCTCCCTTGGAGCGTCCAGAGGGAGTGCATCAATGCCAACACCTTGAGTTCAGGCAAATAAAACTGATTTTGGACTGCTGGCCTCCAGAACTGTGAGTGAATACATTTCGATTGCTTTAAGCCACCGAGTTTGTGGTAATTTGTTAGAGCGCCTGTAGAAAACTAACACATACACCTAGCTTAACTATATGCTGGGCTCTATTAAAAAGCATTGTGCAACAAACTTAAGAAGTGAGTGATATTACATCACATTTTATAGAAGGGGAAACCGAGGCATAAAAGACTCAGTAACCTGCCAAGGTCACACAGCTGGTGGATGAGGGTTACTAACTACAATGGTTCGCTAAATACTGTCCCATTTTTAGCATTGAAAGTTCTGTATTTCAGGAAATTGCTCCATCCCAAAAAAATGTGGATGGTGGATCACTGTATGCAGAGATTTAAGTCCAGGCAGTCTGATGTAGAGACGGTCTCCTTGAACCACTCTGTCCACATCTTCCATTTCAGTGACTGCCATTTGGGTAGGGAGGCATGACATGATCTGAATCACCCACGACTGGTCCAAAGCCTGTGCTTGTTATCCTATAGCACTCTGCATCTCCGACCCCACAGCCCTGGCATTGGGCAGAAGCTGCACTTTGCAGCCAAAGAACGGAGGCTGCCCTTTGCCTCCAAAGGAATGTGGCAGCAGGATTCCCACGCTCTCCTTGTCAGACTCATCTCTAGAAGCAGGAGAGAGTCTTCATTTGCCCAGAGGGTTCCAGGGAATAAGAGCAAAGTTCATGTTTCCCCACGGTTTCCTGTCCTGAAATAAGACAGGGCTCACTAAAGTCTCTGAGTAAAGAGTCAAAAGTGACAGATTAGCTAAGTCACCTGGCCCGTGACACTGTGACTCTAACCTCAGCACTGTATTTCAGACCAGGCCAATCTACAAGACCCGAATGCTCTTTATACTCTATGGATTTCTTCTAAAAAAAGACCTTCTAATTCTATTGATATCCATTTTCTGATGGCTATTGCTCTTGTTAAAAGTCCTATGCCACAGCTAAAGCCATCTTTAAGTACATTACCAGTCATATTAGAAGAATAATTTCAGGCATTCTCTTATATTTCCTTAACCTTCCTGAACTAAAAGCACTTTACTTTTTGGAGGTGTAGCAGAAAGAAAGAAGACCACTAAAGGCTTAATTTCCACTTTTCTAATTCAGTCCCTCTAACACTCCTCCCCATGCCTTTTCCCCCACAAAAGTCTTCTTTATCTTTCATAGTTCAACCCAAATTCTGTCTTCTCCAGAAAGTCTTCCCAATCTTCTTTGTATACAAATAATCATAAAATGTTTATAACATTTTACTATGTGCCAAATACTGTACTTTATAGGTAGGTGAATAGATAATCTTAGATTGAATCTATATATTTATAAGTTATTAGAGTAAATATATATTTTTATATATATATATAAAATCTTCTTTAATCTTCACAACCACCCTATGAAGTATGTAGTATTCTAATCATCTTAATTCACAGATTAGAAAGTTAAGTTACAGAAAAATGAACTAGTTTGCCCAAGGTCACAGAGTTCGGCAGAGTCAAGGCTCAAACCCAGACCCATCTAAAGGGGAAGTCTCCTTTCTGTGCTCCTAAACTGTAAACACCTCATGGTAATATCCCAACATTCACGTCCAGAAGCACTCATTGAGTGCGCTGCTCCATTGTGGTTTAGCCTATGGTCCTGGTTATCATTAGGTAACTTTTCATGTGCATGTCTTGTTTACTTCAGGCACATCTAGAAAGTTCTAAATTGCCGGAACTCTGCTGTATGCCTCTTTGAATCTTCAGCACTTAGCATAGTGCCTTCCTCAATATGAACCTTGGTTTTCATCCAAATCTAACATTAGGACAGCATTTGTCTTGGAAGAAATGCAAGTGCAGATTGATTCCATACTACAAATGAGTTTTTGATTTATAAGTACACAATGTTTTATTATCTTACATTATAATTATTGAAATATATGAAAACTGATGAAATGAGAGAGATTACAGTCATTCATTATATGTTTAGCATTATTTATGAAACAAATATTTATCTACATTTCTACTTAATCGATACTTTTTTGAGCATTGAATGAATGCATAAATGATTCAGATGCAGAGTTTTGCCTTAAAGGATTTTCGATTTAGTAAGGAAGATGTACAAAAATTATTAGGAAGAAAAACAAGTGAAAATTAATTATGTAAGAGGGACAGATATTCCTCTTGGATGGACCCTGAGGATGGGTGGAATTTGAACAAGAGGAAATGGGCAAAAGCATTCCAAACCTCTACACGAGCAAGACACAGAGGCAGCAAAAGATAGGCTACATGCAGAGAACAGCAGTTCGCGGTCTAGATGAAACGTGGGAGCAGAAACAAATGAGGCTTTAAAGGTTGTTATACCATGGTGGCCTCAATAGTAGGCTACAACATCTAAGCTTGGCCCTGAGCATTTGAGAAAGAGCACGATAGTGAGACATTTGATTCCAGATAATTAATACTACAGCAGTGTGAAGATGTGATTGAACTAAAAAGAACTACACAAAGGGACACAGTCCAGGGATGGGGTGGAAGCGACTGCATTCAATTCTCGTGGAGATTATCAATATTTTGTTTGTGCCTATAAGTCTTAATAACAAACTAAAGATATTTACTATCTAAAGTTCAGATAGGATTAATAAAATACTGACTCTAAAATATTTTTTGATCTTTTGAAGAAATGTTAGTAATGGACATCCCTCTTAAGTTATCAATTCTGGAAACTACCCGTCAGCCCTATCGGTTCTGGATCTCAGTTGGTACTATAACCTCCTCAATTTCATCTTCGTCAGTTCTTTGCTTATAGACCTAGAGGAGAATTTATCACAGCCTTTCTTTTCAACACCTACAGGACAGGAAACAGTACAGAGGACATTATTGAGAAAATAACTGGAGTTGATAAATGTTCACTAAATTAAATCAACTCAGATGTCATTCCTAATTTTCATTGATGCATTTACTTTTTATCATCCGTTGATTTGTTGAACAAACATTGAATATCTACTATGTAAAGACACTGAAACTAGGCAGCAGATACTGAAATTTAGGGATTAGGAAAATAGGGATACATTCCCTATTCTGAAGACATTCACGCTGGAGAGCAAGTAAACCATTAATTACAGCACAGTCTCATCAGTGTTGTGGTGGAGATAGTCACAACCTGGAAGCCTCCTTGCCTAGCTGGGGCATTGAAAAGCTGCTCAGAAACTGAAACTTGCAGAATAAAGTAGACACAACACAGGAAAACAGGACACAAAAATCATTGTAGACAGGCTTGTAAGTGATCTGTTTCCAAATACTCTGTAATTTCAAATTAAAGATAATTCCTGCTTCAATTATACCTTATTTACCTAAGTCCCTTATCTTTGAAGGAAAAGACTGCTGAAGGCACACCTCCTCTCCTTTTATTTTAATATTTCTTGAGCTGTGGAAGCGAACGGAACCCAGATTTGATTTGTGCCTCTCCCGCTTACTAAACCACTTGGGACCAAATTTTCTCACCTCCAAAATGGCAACACAGTGTAAGTGCCTTCCTTTCAGGCTTCTTGAGGGCATTAAATGACAGCACTTGTGTAAGAGACCTATCAAAGTTCATTGCTCTCTCCACCCTAACCTTACTTTCCGTCTTGGATGACTTTTCCCATCACTTCTTGGTCTCCCCCAACCCAGCCCCACACTCCTTAGTTTACTTCAATTTCTCAAGAGAATATCTTCAGGGTGTGACTTCTGCAGTGGTGGGGTAGATAGTGGCAAGCGGAAAAGTAAGGGGAGTAACTCCTATCCTTTGATGTGATATTCATGCTACACATCCAAACATCCTTCTAATCATGTCATCCCACACTCAAAAACCCTTATGATCTCCCCAATTGTCATATTTTACGTAACTTCCTATTCTTAACCATCTTGGTTTACACACTGTAGCCTCCCTCCTTCCATCCCAAATTATTACCCATGCTCTCTGTCATAGAAACTCTGCTCTACTCACACTCTTACACAAATACAATAGGCCCAGTCCCACTATTACGTCTTGGATGATGGAGCCTGCCTACACCTAGAAGGTCTTCCCTAATCACCTTTATTTACCTCTACTCTAACCATCTTTTGGCAACATATTCAGCTTATGCATCTATTTTGTTATATTTTTCCCATTTCATGAGCCATCACACACCCCTTCTGCAAACACCTATTCCACTATAGTTAGTACCATCCCATTTAGTATTATTATTGCCCACTGATTGTTTCAAATGTTAGTATTCATCCTCTCATTCCTCAACCTAACCTATTTTTGCCCCTGAAACAATCAATTTAAGGTCAATAATGACCTAATTTACAAATCCAATAATTAAACCTGAGTAAACTAACTTTATCCATCCATGAAAATTGACACTGTTGAAAAAATGGTTTCCTTCTTTTTGTGGCTCTCTACTCTACTCCTCTGCTAGTCATGGTACCACAACAGTGTGGTTCATCTCCTTCCTCCTCAGTCTCTTTTCTAGGTTTCTCCTACTTTGTCTACCCTGTCAGTGCTGCTACTTTACCTCGGCCCTCTACCTCACTCTGCATCATCCCTGGGTTGGGGGATCTCTCTGTTCTCTGTGCTTCAGGCCTCTGTTCCTGTATCATTCCCAGGCATCTCAAACTCACATATGCAGAACTGACTCATTTTCTCACATGAATCTCTCTCTCTATTCCCTCCTCTAGGTGGTGGCGCCACCATCAACCTACTCATTCAGGCCAGAGACCTGGGCATCAATCCTGCCTCTTCCTATTCCTCTACCAACTACATGAAATCCATCACCAAAACTTGTTAAATTCGCTTAATAAATGATCTTGAGTTCTTTTCCCAGTTCTTGTCTCTACTGCTACTACTTGTATTATTTTAATGACCTCTCTGGAATGAAAACCAGATCATCACATCCTAGTTTAGAACTCTTCAAATTTTTCTCATTGCCAATAGAATAAACTCCAAGTTCCTCAGAGCCCCCACCTCTCTAGAATTTCTTGCTACGCTCACACATGCCTCCTGTATTTACAGGCCTGGCTGTGCCATGCACTTCATTTCTCCATGTTATTCCTTCCATTTGGAACACCTTCCTCATATTCATCCTAAATGTTCTATTTAAACATCTCCTTTTCTGCGCTTTGTTAGACCCCAGCAATAAACAAAGTTGGTAATTTCACCACTTTGTTATACTCTATTATCGTACTCATCAAATATTACATTCATCTCTTTGCACAACAGATGTCTCTAGTAGCCTGTATGATCTTTAGGGCAAGGACAGTATCCCCTAGAACAATGTCTGGCATGGTTGGTACTAATAAACATTTATTAAACTAATTAATTAATTCTCTGTAAACTCATAGTATGGTAGGATAATTTCTTATAGATTGATTCTTCCCCAATAAAAACCCAGTGCTGATATCATAGCAGTTGTGGTAGAATAAAGGCCACCTAAAGATGTCCATATCCTAAACCCCAGATCCTGTGAATATGTTATATTACATGGAAAAAGGAAATTAAGGTTGAATATGGAATTAAGGTCCTAATACCTTAATTCTTTAATTATCTTGTACCTCAATTGCTTTAAAATAGGGAGATTATCCTGGATTATTTGGGTGGGCCCAAACTAATCAAAGGAGTTCTTAAAAGTGGAAGAAGAAGGAACAGGAATATCAGAGAGATAAAATGTGAGAAGGATTCACCCCTCCACTGATGGTTTTGAAGATGGAGGAAAGCACCATGAACCAAGAAAGGGAGGCAGCCTCCAGCAGATGGGAATAGCCCTCAGCAGCCAGCCACAGGCAACAAATTCTCCCAAAACCGCAACCGAGAAAGGAAAGAATCTCTTCTAGAATCTCCAGAAAGCAGCACAGCCTGCCAACAGGTGAGACATCTCCTGCATTTCTGAACAACAGAACTGTAAGGTAATAAATTTGTTATTTGTTATTTTCAGCCACTAAGTTTGTGCTGATTTGCTATGGCAGCACAGAAAACTAATATAGTAGATATTCAATAACTATTTGCTTTCGTACATAAAAGGTTCAACTCAATCTGGTAAGTTGCATGGAAGTTTGAAAGTACTTGTGGTCCAGCCTCTTATCTTAAGTCTGGGAAATTTCTCATTCCACTAGGACTATTTGTCATCAAGAATATCACACGTTAGGGATAAAGACAACATTGCTTCCTTCAGCAGAGAATTTCAGTGTTTTATCATTCATTTGATGAAGAAGTACCTCCCATGTCCAAAAGAGCTCTCTCTTGCCATTGATTTAAGCTTATTTTCTCTTGACCATCCCCTTGCGGGCATAGAGTATAACTGGTCAACATCCTCTTGCTAAATGTCCTACGAATTCTCCAGACAGCAATCGAGTTTGCCCTTGCAGTTCTTCTCACCAGAGTTTAACTTTCCCTCAAATGACTTTTTGATTTCTATAATCATTTTTATTCCTGTTGTTTGGGTTCCTTTTTAAATCGTTGACATGAGATGCAATATATTTGGTGAGAGCTAAGGCTAAGCTAGAATTAGAAAAAAGATTAGTTACTCTCAAACCTCTTTTGTAGTGACAAAACCATGCAACATCAACAACTTTAATACATTATATGGAATTTCTCAGATTAGGTAAATATTTGTTCAGCAATAATTCTTCTTAGCTATTTTCAATCTGTTTATACCGAAGCCTATAAAATTCCAATTGTTTTGCAAAATCTTTGACCATAGGAATTGAAAAGGGGAGAGAGAGAAAGCAGAGAGAAAATGAGATGAGAAATTGCATTTAGAATGGAAAGACTTATTTTTATAAAAGTATATATCTTTCCTAGAAATTTCTATGAAGATGTTCCTCTATCTATATAAGGGCCAACCCTCCCCAATGAAGGATTTGGCTTTTCTGCTTCCTTTTAAATCTCAGCCAGCATTTCAAAAAATCAATATGCTTTAGTAATAATTCATAATCCTCTCTGTGTTGCCTTTGTTAGCCAGTTGGAGCAGTCATATCTTGCTAGCTGAGTTTTTAGGAAAAGTACTCAACAACAAAACAGGAATCACAAATCAAAAGTGCAGAGTTCTCAGAAGCTTGCCTGTTATGCTGGGTGGTGTTGAAGTGTGAACAAGGCATATCCAACAACCTTGACACAAGCAAAATCAGTCTTCCTTGGAAAAAGTAATTGGACATGAGCCTAATGTCATTGTTGTGCCCTTGTGTAGAAAGTTCATGGGTCCTGAAGAATCATGCCATTTTCATTGGTCTAAGTCTGTGGAGTCCAATCTGTGGTCCTGGCCTCATAGAAGACCAAAGAGAGTCCCTTCAATTCATATGCATGCCAAATGTATTTGGTAGAATGAGTAATAAAATATCTTTTAGAAATGTACACTTGTGACAGTTTTGCGTTGACTTGGCTAGGCTATGGTACCCCGTTACTTAATCAACCACTAATCTAGGTGTTATTGTGAAGGCATTCTGTAGATATGGTTAACATCCACAATAAATTGGCTTTAAGTAAAGGGGATCATCCTCCATAATGGGGCGGGCCTCATCCAATCAGATGAACTCTTTAAGAGCAAACTGAGGTTCCCTGAAGAAGAAGAAATTCTGCCTCAAGATGGCAGCATCAGCTCCTACCTGAGAGTTCCCAGTCTGCCAGCCTGCCCCACAGATCTTGGACTTGCCAGCCTTCTCAATCATGTAAGCCATACGTGGCATATATATGGTTATATAAACATATATGGTTAGTTTCTCTGGAAAGCTCCAACTGATACAATACTATTTTTCAACGTATATAGATACCATTGGGGTTTAAACACATCAATCAATTTTAAATATATTCCTATGTAGTAATATTTGCCATTATATATTTTCACAATCACTCAGTAAATACTAAAATAAAACTAATACTTAAATGAGATCTGACAAATTTTTGACACTAATCAAGGGTACTTACACTGGGAAAATTTGGGAAGTATAAGATGACCACTGAGTTTGGAGACTAAATTTCACCAACTCTATAGGTAGAACAAACCCTTTATATGACTATGAATAAACGGTGGAGAAAAGTGAGACCTTGAGGCCCAGAGTTCAAAATCACAGGCTGTTTTCTGGCAACTGCTGAGCTGGTGGTTACATGAGCTGCCTCCATAATCCTTTCTCACCCTAGCACTTATCACGGTGTTGCAGCTCTCTATCCTCTCAGAGGCTCCATGAGGGCAAGGCCTACGCTCTCCACTCATAGCAGTCTTAGTAAGAACTACCGTATCTTGAGCACATACTACATGCCATGCCTCCTTATAGAGTGTCCCATGTATATAGGTTAGTTTCAAAGTCCTATAAGACCGGAGTTATTTGTAACACTTGCTTTACACGTGAACAAACTAGACCTTGGAGAAGTAATTGCCCAAAGTGTCTTTAGTTTTATATTGACTACCTAGCACTGATCAGAGTACTTAGTACATTGCAGGTGCTCACTAAGTATTTGGTGAGTGAAGTAATACAGGTGAAAATCATTTATTTAACAGATGAGGAAACTGAGCCCAAGACAGGCTAGTGACTTGTTCACAAGCCCAGCAAGTTAATGGCACAGTCAGGACCAGAAGCCAGTTCTCTTGACTATTAGGCCAAGATGTCATAGACTTCATGCATCTGTTCCTAACAGCCTCAGTTCCCCAGGCATCCTGCACCATCAAACTACCCCTGTACCAAATAGCCGGATGTCACGTTCGGGCTCCGTGAGAGAATGGGAAAAGTTAGATGGTTATCCCTCCCTCTTATCCTCCCAACCAGCCCTCCCCAGGACCAATGCAGTCTCCAATAAAGGTAGATCATGGATGACTTCAGTCCTCTCTCGATGAAAAATGAGAAACAAACGCAAAAACCCTCTCCTAACCCATCCAGCTAGTAAGTTATTTATTTGAGTTTAGAAATCTCGCTTAGGTGTCCAAGGATGTGCAATGTTTGTGTAGAACACATACAACTTCCCCCAAAGAACCTGGGAAGACCCTAAAAATTGTGAATGATCTCCAGTCAGTAGTTCTAAGAAAGGATGATTCAACTATTTCGTAGGCTTTAAATTCCCAAGTTAGGGGCCATTTGTAGAAGTATTGCCTGGGGAAACTAATTTTTGGTGAAGGAAATTCTCTAAAAAATTAAAAGAGAAAGAGTGCAAGTTATAAGGCCCAGAGGTAAATTAAAGGTTCCTGGTAGTGTGGACATTTAGCTGAATATGTAGATTTGAAACCAAAAACAAACATCTTAAGTGTGTATCTTATAAAGAGTGTAACAGAATGAGAGCCTCAAATTCACAGGAAAAAAATGGAGTTGGGAAAGAAAACTCTACGATTTCAAATTTTCAGAACTTCTAGAATTAACAGTTCTCCTGGGCACTGGACCTCCCTAGTTTTCCCACGTATAAATTATCTATGCATGTGTCTTAGAGGGGTCTAATTAGCTGTGACCTGGAGTCATTGGAGGAGCTCACCAATCAATGAGCAATTATCTGTAATAAAGATAAACATGCTTCACTTTCCTAAGGTTAGAAAGGAAGGGGCTATAAGCTTCTTCCCTTCCAAGCTCTGATTCTTGGCCTGTAGAGATCGTCTCTGTCCCCATGGAGAAATGTGAGCCTATTAAAGCCTCCTTTGACAACCATTTGGTTACCAAATACGTTACATATTACATATACATTAAGCCTTATCTCCCAAAGTCCTCTAGTAGAAGTGGAAATGCTTAACTACATCCGTAACCCAGCATTACTAAAGTCAACTTATCTGTTCAGCACATTCCGGCCCCATTGATCTTCGGATTCTTCCAGTACGTCAAGCAGCTTCCTGTACCAGGTTTTGGGACTTTTTGTCTTCTTCACTTGAATGGTTTCCTCTTATCCTTCAGCTCCACCTAAACATACTTTTAGGGGTGAATTTCTCTCATCACACTATCTAAATTAGTTCTTTTCTATCACAAACACCTTTGTTTTCTTCATCATTCTTATCTCAGTTTGTAATTTCTTTGTCTGCTTCTTTATTTCTATTTCATTTTGTAGAGAGTAAACTCATTGAGGTCAGGAAACTTTATATTCCCAGGACCTAGCAGAGGACCTGGCATATAACAGATGCTCAATAAATTTGGGTCAAACGAATGTTCGGAAATACAAATGTGTGAAAATAAAAACTGCACGTTTATGTTTAGGTTGCACTCTCGTTGGCCTGGTGTATGTCTCATCTGTTTTTCCTTGTTCTTTCGTACAGACAGTTAATAAGTTTGGGGCATTTTATCTAGAATTTTTCTGGAAGACACAAGGCATAATTTTTCTTCAGTTTGGCTTACAATTCAGCACCATAGAGAGTTACAATTCTTGACAGACCTTAAAAGTTAAAAAGGCCCAGGGTACCCTGTGCTGGCTGTGTAATCTCCTGCTAGGTACTTAACTTACTTCAGTGGCTTAATTACTTCACTTTCCTCCTTATTAAGAGGGTTATCTCCAGGACAAGAAGAAGAAGGCATATAGAATTCTTAGTATAAAACCTCACACTTACTAAAAACTCAAAAAAATGGCAGCTGTTACTCTGATCATTTTAACTGACAATAGCTGTGCAGTCAGAAGGACTCCAAAAGCAACACATTCATATGCTTTCCTTTCTCTAGATGATATTTAAACAGTTTTTTAAATGCTGAATATAGCAAAAGGTATAATAGTATTTTCAGAGAAATTCCAGATGAATTACAACATGATATCTCATTCCCACTTTTCTGAATGCATATGGCAAGTCAGAACGGCTTGGCCCTTTCTGATCCTTGGTGCCCCCCATATAGTACCGGGATGCTTTTTCTGTTCTTCAAGAAAGGCCTGGAAGACAGTTTCAAAAGCCAGTGATTCTCAACAGTAAATACACATTCGTATTAAGTAACCAGTTTACTACCATCTTGGTTACCACCAAGATCAGCACTACTGAGCTGCCCTTCCACAGCCTCCCTTCTGCAGTCTCACACTTCTCCATCAGGTGACGTTGTGAGGCATCTGGCTTCTTCCTCCTGTCTTAGATCTTTTTTCTCTTTGAAAGTCAGTGAAATGCTTTTCAAGATAATGCAATCTTCCGCCAACACCTCGAGAGTGGCTGAAGTCTACAGTCCAGTTAATTATATGCCCTTCTGAACTCAACTTCAAAGCTTTCAGCATTCTTCCGATTGTTGTAAACGTTTTTCCGTATTTCTTTCAGTGCTACTTTGTGACCCCCATCAGCAAAGGCTGCTGATGTAGTCACAAGCCAGTAGGAAGGGAGCTGCGTTTGTAGAGATCTAGGTTCTCCCTGTACATCACGTTAGCAAATTTTAGAAATTCCATTTGCAGGTAGAAAATCCTGTTGGTGGGATGTTTGTAAGAGGACATTTTTGCCCATACACATTTAAATTGAAAAATCAGAAGTGAAAAGAAGATTGCTTTTTCCATATTTAAAATACAGAGAAGGGAGGCACTACTCTCAGGAAAGTCAACCTGGGGTGTAGTAAATTCAGTTTTTGTGCGATACAGCATGTAAAAGTACGTAACAAAATTAGGGGAAAGTGTTGCCTGTTAACAGTGCAGTCTACAAAAATGTACCTTATGAGTAAAGACTAACATAGGAAAACTACAAACGAATTGATGTTATCATCTAGAACACAGCCACAGTGCCTTCTCTTTTCTGGCTTGTTTAATTAATAGAACAGTTTGAAAACTGCGGGTTGCTCTCTAAAGTCATCTGTCCACCAACCACGGAAGGCAAAAAATGTTATCAATAGAGAGGGGTTTATTTGTCTTGTAGTAAACAAGATTTTGAAGTTTTGGAGCAGATAGGGTTTTGGAGACTTGGTCTCAAAAAGTAAATGTAACTTGTTGGCCTAGGGCACCCATAGCTGAGGCCAAACAGAGGAAGTAACCCGGAGGGAGAGAAGGGAGTAGAAAAGAAAAGCCGAGACTTCCGGGAAGCCTTTGGCAAATAAATGCTTTGCTTTGTTCGCTGAATTCTGGGCACTGAGTGTGTCTGCAGTTGACTGTGAATAATTATTGGGTTATTTCTGGTTATAAGCTGAGCTCACAAACCCTTCCACTCATTGCAGGACATAAACCAAAGTTTACAAAACTAATAATTGGTGAATTGTCAGGTAAATGCAGCCAATATGTAGTGCAAGACTCAGGCTTAAATGTAAAAATTTTTGACTGAGGGTTTTGTAGGCTCTGCCTGAATATTCCAGACCATTCACGGAATGGTCACTGTAACTGTGTCAAATAACTCTGACACTGATATTTCCAGCAACTGAAATAGGGCATAGTGGCAACAGAATACTTTTCTTTAATGGTTTCTATTCCTCCAACCAACCCTTCTCCCCTGGATATAAATATATTGGGTGACTATTATAATAGCATCATGGAATGGTCAGAAAAGATTAGCTTCTCTCGCTAGTCCTGGGTAGATACAGGCATCATCTAAGACCAAAGACTTAGCCTGTATTCACCATTAATGGAGATACATAACAAATAATTCTACATAGAATTATCTATAACCAGATAGACAGAGAAATCACACATGCAGAGGGTAAAGATATGTATTGAATCCAGATCAGCTGCTTAAGCAGATCAGCATCATTACATTTCATTCCATTCTCTCATTTCCTTTTGTTTATATAGACCTGGCTTACTGTCTAAAGGAATAATAGCCTCACTTTTTGGTAAAAAAGTTGTACAACATTGAGAAAATTTATGAATTACAAGTTTTTGGTCCTTCACACTGAGTCTCCCCTTATTTGCCCACTTTCCTTAGGAAGGCATTTTCCCATTTCTGAACATTACTGCTGCTGTAAGCCATTCAATAAAAATATTATTTCCTCCCTATAGATGTCTGTTCTGATTTACTTTTATATTGTTTCTTTAACCCCAATTTAGTTCTATCCTATGGCGATGTTTTGAGTTGAAAAGGGTAACTTTCCTTGGCATTCTACCTATAAGAATTACTGACGTGAAGATGTCACAGTTTTAAACCAAGTGTGGCAATGATTAAAATAAAAGAATAAGAAGAAAAGAGTTAGTGTTCCTGAAAAATATGCCCTTCAAACATCTAACCCTTAATGGATAAAATTCTCCAGCATAGTAGTCAGTGTAGAAATAACCTTTGAGAATTGAAATATTATTAAAATAATATACTATAATAAATGGAACAGGTTTGTGACCACAATACTTGTGGTTATTTTAATTACCAGACAAAGTATGCTGTAAAAACAGTCACATGATTTCTTTCTAGAACAAAAGCATTTGCTGAAATGCCCTAGCCAGCAAGGAATGGTAATATTCAGCTGAGGGATGACCTTCAAGCAAGGGCTGACCTTCAAGCACCAGGCAGAGGTAAGCAATGGTTCTCTGGTTCAGAAGAGCTCAGCTCAGGCAAACCGAATGGAACTGAAGGGAACGGACAGAATAATTCAATCAGAAAAGCTTTTCTTTTCTTCTGAGTCTGTCCCAACCATTATCACCAGGAATTCTGTGAGGAGACTCTGGGAATTAGACAGATCTTCAATATTTAAATAACAAACAGCATCTTTCCCTTTCCTACATTCCCCAAAAATGTTTTACCTGCTGCCACAGATCCCAGGGCAAAGTATCTTGATCCAAACTTTGCCAAAAAGCAAGAGTCCACAGCACAATAGTAAATGGTTGTCAGGTTTCCAGCAAATCCAACTTCGTGGGTTAGAGGCTATCTAATCAGAGTTAGGTGAGGCCTGACAAATAAATGACAAGCAATAGGATATATTGGAGTATATGAGGAAGTCATTTGGTGTAACCCTGATTTGGCCTGACTTTGTTTTTCCAAAAGGGCCTGATGTGGCTGTTGAGCACGCATTGTATATCTGCTTTAAGCATTTGCTGTGTCCCAAAGGCAAGAACAAATGACCTTAAGATAAAGGTGCAACTTCCCCCACAATGGCGTTTGCTTAAGGATAAGCCTCTTCTCTCCCTTGGCTGGGAACTGATTGCTGAGCTCACTCTGTGATCACCCAGCTCGAGACAACAGACATGCCACCCTGCTGTGTCCACCAGGACAGCAGACCTACCTGCTCTGTCCATCAATCACTATGACGACAGAGCAGTCTCATGACTATTGTAGAAGGAACATTTCAATCATATGTGAAACATCCTCTTTGAGGGCGTATAATCACTCTGTGCACCCCACTTCTTTGGCGCCCTTCCTTCCTTGGGGTAGGAAGGCCCCAGGTCATGGTCCTCACATTTAGCTCAGAATAAACTCACCCCCATTTTCATTTATAAATTGGTTATGGATTATTTACATCGACAGGCCGCATTCTAGAAAGCTTGAAACTCTCTCAGGAAATGACGAATATGATACCGTAATATAGGAAATAAAATATCATTTGGGTGACTGTTTGCCTACAAAACAGTTTGCGTTCTTTTCCTGATACAGTTTGTATGAGAAGGTCGTGATTCCCAGTAATTTGAGGACCATCAGATATAGGTCTCTCCATACAAACCCCCCATAGGAGCTTAGAGGCATGACCTCCTGCCTAAGCGTTTCCAGGCACCCCTTCGTCCTCCAAAACTTACAATTTAAACTTTCACCCTTCCCCCAGCACCCCATCTCAGGTCAAATTTCCTCAAAAAGTATAAAATATGGAAAGCACAATGGTTAGAGAAAGCAAATTGAGATTCCAATGAGAGGAAATTTATAAAGTTCAATTTCTGTGACCCAACTAGTAAATGTAATTTGATATTTTTTTAATTTTAATAACAGAGCAGCTTCTCTGTAAGCCACAGAGTTGGCATCTGAAAAATGCCTGATAATGATGCCAGGCTGTAATGCGTCTCATCACTACTACGTGTAGATGCTCTTCAGTGAGTGCTCTGCATGGTGTGATGGAATCTGTTTCTTACACTTTAATCTGATAATGTAAAACTACCTCTGAGTTCTCGTGGGTTCTAAGGTGAAAAATGACTTGTAGATCTTGTTTGCAGGTGTGCTTCAAGCTTGTTTTAATGTAAAACATCCCCGTCTTCACTTTTGAAAATCTCCCACCAAATGTGCAGAAAGAAGGAAGTACTGTGCAAATGTGGGACCCGAGGAAAGATACAGACCTGCGTGGGGCAGAGCCTTCAGGGCAAGCACAGTATTAGGGCAGGAAGAGCTTGGCAGTTGGAGAGAAAAGCACAGAACGCAAAAGACAAATACAACCAAAAACATGGCAGATAGCCAACGCGAACTTCGCCCGATTCCAGATTTTGCTGAATAATTATCTTGTGCCCAATAAAGGGACATTTTCATATGGATATCTTTCCTTGACTGCAAATTTCAGCCCACTGCCTATCATGATTTCTGATCCTGTCTATTAATTTGTCTATTTTATCAATTTAATAGGTCTTGTGAGTTAGCTATAAATAGGCTTTTGTGACTAGTTTGAGAATTCAATCATCACTTACTGTGTTGCTCCTATAATAAATTGCAGTTCAGATTTTAAAAAAAACATTTAGATCACATTTTACTTAAAAGTCAGGGGCTAGGGAGAGGAGGAAATGGGAATCACTGTTTAATGGATAGATCTTCTGTCTTGCAAGATGTAAAGAGTTCTGGAGAAGGGTGGTGGTTATGGTTGCACAACAATATGAATATACATAAAAATGGTTAAGGTGGTAAATTTTATATTTGTGTATTTTATCACAAAAAAAGACTTGAAAAAAAGTCCGGAGCTAGCTGTTTTAGCATATCTCTATGACTAAAATAATTTGTACCTAACTAAAATCAAAGGAAAGTTCCTAATGTTTATTTTACTGAAACTATATTTGTCTGAAACTATAAAAGACACCAAAAGAAAATTAGATACGAACCACAGAAAACGTTTCTGAAGTTACAAGGAAGGATCATGGTACACATTGCAGGTAATTTACCAATCTGCCAACACCACTCTTTAGCAGCTAGGATTTCCTTTGTTTGCATCTGTTTGCTCAAAATGAAAACACAATCTTCTTAACTCCCTGGTTAGACCTAGAATAGTAAGGTTTTATATCTACCACTTAATCTGCATCTTAATTAAACCATTAAATGCTATCTCGGTGCATACAGAAATTAACTGTGCCTTCTCTATCTGCTTTTCATTCAAAGGTTTCAATTCGAAATAAAAAAAAATTCCGCTTTTTAAGAACAGCCTAATAAGTGTCCAATAAAAGCCAGAGTCTGGGATTTATAGATTAACTTTCTAAAACTTGCCTTTTTTCCTTTTGGCTTATAAAGTTATTTATTCAAGGATTAATCATTTCTTCCCAAAGGAGATTTTACAAATGAGTTTACAGTGTTCTTTATCTAAAATTATTACAATTTCTCCATAGCGCCTAGAAGATAGGGAGCAATTAATGTCTCCATCACGTAGAATACTAGAAGCGGATGGAAGAACTGGGATGTTTAAAGCAGAATTAGCAGCTCAAATTCAGGAAACTAGTGGTGTTACCCTCTGGCTTTGAATCCTGGCCCATGTAATTGCGACCCTCCTCACCAGAATGTCTTCCTTTTCTGCCTTGTTGCTTCTTTGAGGAAGCCTTCTACTTTGCGTTACATGCTCCTCTTAAACATTCCAATAACACGCTATATACCCCCTCTACGGCAATCAACAAATTCATTGTAATTATCTGTTTATTTGTCTGTTTTTCCCTCTAAACTGGACAGGTGTTGACTCTACACTCTTCTCTGTGTTAGTCTCAGGTTCTAGCATATTGTTTAACATGTTACTGGGATTAAATATGTAAGAATAAAGAAATATGAAAACAGCTACTGTGTTTAGGTCATTGTTCTAAGCTTTTTGCATTTATTAAATTTTCAAATCAAAACTTTGATGTAGGTATTATTATTATCCCATTTTATAGGTGATGAAACTGAGGCATGAACAAGTTGGGTGAGTTGCGTAAATTTACAGAGATTGTAAGGAGCTCTGGCACATAGCCTCATACTAAACTGAAAGACAGAATAACGAGCTGAAAGGCATCCACACACAGATCTCTGGTAACTGAAAATTCTAGGAGAGGAAGGGCCAAATGGAAAAGAAAACTATTCCTTGTTTCTCCCCTCCTATGCTTTATGTTAAACAAGTGAAATAGCTTTCTTGATGAGTAAAATTCAAAGGTATTTGTATTATCACCATGCTACCAGACATAACCAGTTTACATTCCTAACTAATCCTTCCTAACTACTTAAAGACAAGTTTTATACAAAATGCAATCATACTATCTATACTCTTTAACAATCTGCTTTTGTCTCTTAACGTTATATTGTACATATCTTTCCACAACAATAGATGTAAATCTTCATCATTTTTTTCTCTTTTTTTTATTATGGTCATAATAGTTTATAACATTGTGAAATTTCAGTTGTACATTATTATTTGTCAGTCATCATATAAATGCTCCCCTTCACCCCTTGTGCCCACCCCTCAACTCCCTTCCCACTAATTAGTGGGACCAATTACTGGTAACAGCTAATCTGTTCTTTTTGTCCTTGTGTTTGTTTATCTTCCACATATGAGTGAAATCATATGGTGTTTGCCTTTCTCTGTCTTACTTATTTTGCTTAGCATAATACCCTAACGGTCCATCCATGTTGTTGCAAATGGGATGATTTTGTCTTTTTTTATGGCAGTTATTCCATTGTATATATATACCACATCTTCTTTATCCAATCATCAGTTGATGGGTACTTGAGTTGCTCCCACTTCTTGACTAATACTAATACTGCTGTAATGAACATAGGGGTGCATAACTCTCTTTGAATTGTTGATTTCAAGTTCTTTGTATAAATACCAGTAGTGGGATAGCTGGGTCATATAGTATTTCTATTTTTACTTTTTTGAGAAATCTCCATATTGTTTTCCATAGTGTCTACACCGGCTGGCATTCCCATCAGCAGTGTATGATGGTTCCCTTTTCTCCACATCTTCTCCAACATGTGTTCTTTTTGTCTTGGTGGTTATAGCCTTTCTAACAGTGTAGGGTGATATCTTAGTGTAGTTTTGATCTGCCTTTCCCTGATGATTTGTGATGTTGGGCATCTTTTCTTGTGTCTATTGGCCATTTGTATAACTTCTTCAGAAAAATGTGTTCATGTCCTCTGCCCATTTTTTGATCTGGTTGGTTGTTTTTTTGTTGTTCAGTTGTGTGAGTTCTTTATATATTTTGGAGATTGACCCCTTGTCAGATATGTGATTTGCAAGTATTTTCTCCCAGGTGGTGGGTTGTCTTTTTGTTTTATTCCTGGTTTCCTTTGCCTTTCAGAAGCTCTTTAGTCTGATGAAATCCTACTTGTTTCTTTTTTCTTTTGTTTCCCTTGTCCAAATAGACACAGTATTCAAAAAGATCCTTCTAAGACTGTTGTCAAGGAGTGTATTGCCTATATTTTCTTCTAGGAGTTTTATGGCTTCAGGTCTTACTTTCAAGTCTGTGATCCATTTTTTTTTTTTTTTAAAGATTTTATTTTTTCCTTTTTCTCCCCAAAGCCCCCCGGTACATAGTTGTGTATTCTTCTTTGTGGGTTCTTCTAGTTGTGGCATGTGGGACGCTGCCTCAGCGTGGTCTGATGAGCAGTGCCATGTCCGCGCCCAGGATTCGAACTAACGAAACACTGGGCCGCCTGCAGCAGAGCGCGCGAACTTAACCACTCGGCCACGGGGCCAGCCCCAAGTCTGTGATCCATTTTGAGTTAATTTTTGTGTATAGCAAAAGATCTCATTTCATTCTTTTGCATGTGGCTGTCCAGTTTTCCCAGCACTGTTTATAGAAGAAACATTCCTTCTCCATTGTATGTTCTCAGCTCCTTTGTCAAATATTGGCTGTCCATCGATGTGTGGTTTTATTTCTGGGCTTTCAATTCTGTTCCATTGATCTGTGTGCCTATTTTTTACCAGTGCCATGCTGTTTTGATTACTACAGCTTTGTAGTACATTTTGAAGTCAGGGATTGTGATGCTTCCAGCCTTGTTCTTTTTTCTTAGGATTCCTTTAGCTATTCAGTTGCCCCATATGAATTTTAGGGTTCTTTGTTCTATTTCCATGAAGCATGTCACTGGGATTCTGATTAAAATTGCATGGTTTAGATAGTATGGACATTTTAACTATATTTATTCTTCCAATCCCTGTGCATGGAATATCTTTCCATTTCTTTATGTCACCCTCAATTTCTTTCAATAATGTCTCATAGTTTTCATTGTATAGATCATTCACCTCCTTGGTTAAATTTATTCCTATGTATTTTATTCTTTTTGTTTCTATTGTAAATGGGATTGTATTCCTGAGTTCTCTTTATGTTAGTTCATTATTATAGTATAGAAATGTAACTGATTTTGGTGAGATGATTTTGTACTCTGCAACTTTGCTGTAGTTGTTGATTATTTTTAATAGTTTTCTGATGGATTCTTTAGGGTTTTCTATATATAAAATCATGTCATCTGCAAACAGTGAGAGTTTCACCCCTTCATTACCTATTTGGACTCCTTTCATTTCTTTTTCGTGCCTAATTTCTCTGGCCAAAACCTCCAGTACTATGTTGAATAAGAGTGGCAAGAGTGGGCACTTTTGTCTTGTTCCTGTTCTCAGAGAGACGGCTTTCAGTTTTTCACCATTAAGTATGATTTTGGTTGTGGGTTTGTCATATATGGTCTTCATTATGTTGAGGTACTTTCCTTCTATACCCATTTTATTGAGAGTTTTCATCATAAATGGATGTTGGATCCTGTCAAATGTTTTCTCTGTGTCTGTTGAGATAACCACGTGGTCTTTAGTCCTCATTTTGTTAATGTGGTGTATCACATTTATTGATTTGTGGATGTTGAACCATCCCCATGTCCCTGGTATAAATCGCACTTGATCATGGTGTATGATCTTTTTAATGTATTGCTGTACTCAGTTTGCCAATATTTTGTTGAAGATTTTTGCATCTATCTTCATCAGCAATATTGGTATTAAATCTTCTTGGAATGTTCGGTAGAATTCTCTGGAGAAGCCATCTGCTCCTGGACTTTTATCTTGGGGTAGGTTTTTGATTACTGTTTCAATCTCTTTACTTGTGGTTGGTCTATTCAGATTCTCTATTTCTTCTTGATTTACATTTGGAAGGTTGTAAGAGTCTAAGAATTTAATCTATTTCTTCTAGATTGTTCAGTTTGTTGGCATATAGTTTTTCATAGAGTTCTCTTATAATCTTTTGTATTTCTGTGGTATCCATTGTAATTTCTCCTGTTTCATTTCTAATTTTATCTATTTGAGACTCTCTCTTTTTTTCTTAGTGAGTCTGGCTAAGGGTTTGTAAATTTTGTTTATCTTCTCAAAGAACAAGTTCTTTGTTTCATTGATCCTTTCTACTGTTTTTATTGCTGTTGTTGCTTCAATTTTATTTATTTCTGCTCTAGTTTTTATTATTTCCCTCCTTTTGTTGACTTTGGACTTTGTTTGTTCTTTTTCTAATTCTGTTAGGTGTAGTTAAGGTTGCTTATTTGAGATTTTTCTTGTTTGTTAAGGTGAGCCTGTATTGTAATGAATTTCCCTCTTAATATGGCTTTTGTTGCATCCCATATGCGTTGGTAGGGTGTATTTTCATTCTCATTTGTCTCCAGATATTTTTTTATTTATCTTTTAATTTCTTCAATGATCCATTGATTATTCAGTAGCATGTTGTTTAGTCGCCACGTTTGTCACTTTGTCGGCTTTTTTCTTTAGTTGATTTCTAGTTTCACAGCATTATGGTCAGAAAGGCACTTGAGATGATTTCAGTCTTCTTAAATTCATTAATGCTTGCCTTGTTTCACAACATATGGTCTATCCTTGAGAATGTTCCTTGTGCACTTGTGAAGAATGCGATTCTGCTGGTTTTGGATGAAGTGTTCTCTATATATCTGTTAAGTCCACCTGGTCTAGTTGTTCATTTAAATCCACTATTTCCTTGCTGACTTTCTGTCTGGATGATCTATCCATTGATGTAAGTGGGGTGTTAAGGTCCCCTGATATTATTGTGTTGTTGTTAATATCTCCTTTTAGGTTTGTTAATACTTGCTTTGATGCTCCTACGTTGAGTGCATATATATATTTATAAGTTTTATGTCTTCTTGGTGGAGTGTCCCTTTTATTGTTATATCCTGCCCCTCTTTGTCTCTCATTACCTGTTTTGAAGTCTACTTTGTCTTATATAAGTGTGGCAACAGCTGCTTTCTTTTGTTTTCCATTAGCTTGGAGTATTGCCTTCCATACCTTCACTCTGAGCCTGTGTTTGTCTTTAGTGCTGAAATGTATTTCCTGGAGGCAGCATATTATTTGGTCTTGTTTTTTAATCCATCCTGCCACTCTGTGCCTTTTGACTAAATAATTCAATCCATTTACATTTAGAGTTATTATGATATATGAGGGCTTAATGCTGCCATTTTATCATTTGTTTTCTGGTTGTTCTGTATTTCCCTGGCTTCTCATCCTATGTATTTTGGACTACCAATTCAGTTTTGTAGTTCTCTATGATAGTTTCCTTAGTTTTCTCTTTGTTTATCATTTGTGTCTCTATTCTGATTACTTGTTTAATGATTACCATGAGGTTTGTTTAAAAAATCTCGTGTATGAGATAGCCCATTTTCTGATAGCCTCCTATTTCCTTAGACTAAGGCAATGCCATCTCTACCTCTTTCCTTTCTAAGTTATTGTTGTCACAACTTATTCCATCTTGTATTGTGAGTTTGTGGTTAAAGTGACAAGATTATATTTATTTTTGAGTTTTCCTTCCCTTTATCTTTATTGTTATAATTAAGTGGTTTCTAATCTGTTCTAATAAAAAAACTACAATTTCCTGATGATGTCTACCTATTTATCCCTTTGCTCAAGACTTTGTAAACTCTTTCTTTTTTTTCGGGTATGAGGAACTTCTGAGCATTTCTTGCAGGCGGCAGCGGGGGGGGGGTCTTATAGCAATAAACTCCCTTACTTTTTGTTTACCTGGGAAAGCTTTTATTTGTCCATCATATTTGAAGGATATTTTTGCTGGATAGAGTATTCTTGGCTGAAAGCTTTTGTCTTTCAGAATTTTGTGTATATCATTCTACTGTCTCCTAGCCTGTATGGTTTCTGCTGAGAAATCCACTGGAAGCTTGATAGGGATTCCTTTGTAAGTTATTTTCTTCTGCCTTGCTGCCCTTAATATTTTTTCTTTGTCATTTACTTTTTCCAGTTTTACTACTTACTCTTTGGAGAAGGCCTTTTTACATCGATATAATTAGGAGATATATTAGCTTCTTTTACTTGTATTTCCAGCCCCTTCTCCAGGTTTGGGAAGTTCTCGGCTATTATTTCTTTGAACAAGCTTTTTGCTCTATTCTCCTCTTCTCCCTCTGGAATACCTATAATCCTTACATTGCTTTTCCTAATTAGTCAAATATTTCTCAGAGAATTTCTTCATTTCTTTTTAGTCTTAGTTCCCTCTCCTCCTCCATCCAAGCACTTCTATATTTCTGTCCTCTAGGCTGCTGATTATCTTCTCCATAAGATCAGCTCTGTTATTCAGGGAGTGCAGATTTTTCTTTATCTCATCCCTTGCATTTTTCTTTTTTTTGAGGAAGTTTAGCCAAAAGCTAACATCTGTCACCTATCCTCATCTTTTTGCTGACGAAGACTGTCCTGGAGCTAACGTGTTTGCCCGTCTTTCCTCTATTTTATATGTGGGACACCTGCCAAAGCATGGCTTGATAAATGTGGCATAGATCCGCACTTAGGATCTAATCCAGTGAACTCCGGGCAGCCAAAGCAGAGCATGCAAGCTTAACTGTTACAACATCAGGCTGACCCCCATTGTGTTTTTCATCTCCAACATTTCTGATTGGTTTTTCTTTATAGTTTCAATCTCTTTTGTGAAGAAGTTCCTGATTTCATTGAACTGTCTATCTGTATTTTCTTATAACTTGTTGAGTTTTTATGATAGCTATTTTGAATGCTCTGTCATTTAAGTTATAAATTTCTGTGACTTCAGGATTGATTTCTGGGTGCTTGTCATTTTCCTTCTGGTCTGGAGTAACAAGATATTTTTTCATACTGTTTGATGATGTGGATTTGTGCTTCCACATAGTGATAGTGTTTGATCACAGCTTTCATCCGCTGCCATTGGGTGGGAGACAAGAGCTGTGTATTCTGATCTCACCATGACCCCAGCTGGCTCACTCACAGCTGCTGCTTTTCTAACATATGCTTCAGCATTCTGGCCAACCGGCTGAGCTGGAGCACTGCACAGGGGGATGGCTGCTTTCTTTTTCCTGCACAATCCTGGGGGCGTTCTCGCTCTTCCTTTGCTATCTGCTCTCTTGGGGTGCTGCCTTGTTGAAGACACCCCACAATAGCTTAGCCACTTCTGTGGGGGTTTTCCCAAGGACTCTGAGGGAACTTGGAGAGTGAAGGTGTTCCCGCAGTTGGCCGCCCCTCCTTGCCTCCTCTCAGAGCTATGCACAGTCCAACGCTCTGGGTCACTGCCATTGTGGGAGGGAGAGGAGATCCCCTTACCTCCTTCCACTTCTTCTGGGGGGTCCAGCACCTCCACCTTCAGATGTATGCCTGCGTGGGTCTCTCAGACATCTTTTGTGTTGCATGAATGTCTTCTATTGGCATATGAATGTCCTTTTCATTGTATCTTGGGGGGAAAGCATAAGGGAAAAGCTCACTCCACCACAACACTGATGTCATAATGCTCCTCATTATCATTTCTAATACTTGCACAGTAAAATTTTCTTTAAATGCATTGTTTCAATATTGCCTATGTGTACATTCCAACAGGGCCTGATAGAGATGTGAGAACTTAAAGTTATTCTGAAAAGTAGAGCAGTTAGATCAAAGAGTGAAAGCTGAGCTGTGAGAATGCCACTGATGGGAAATTAGCAAGGGACAAGACAGAAGGAAGTTGAGGTCTAGGATTGGCTCCCAACAATCAAGCAAGATGTGGTGACTCTGGTAGCAGATAAAAAGGAAGGAGGGCGTGAGAGGGAAGATACATCACTTTTACAGCCGGGGTCACAAGCATGCACTGCTTAACTGGCTTCACTGCAAATTCCCATTGGACACAAAAGAATCCAGTGGCTTTTAGAATACCTTGAGAAAACTTGTCACTGGTTAAACATACTTGATCATTTAAACACATAAGGCAAAATGTTAAGTGCTTTTTATTTCCTTCTCAAAATGGTTGTGTTTGGTTTAGAAATAGCATCAAAAATCTCCTGACATTCAGACTAATATGTCAAGGAGCCTAGGTCAAGGAGGCTTAGCTACAAGTGAAAATATGGGGTGCAGGAGGGGTGATGGCATTATTTGCCAAGTTTTAGACAAATTCGTAGTGCGTATGTACATATATTTGAACATTTCAGGCATGAACGGACCAGGAGCTGAAGACATGTCTTGACAGGGAGCAGGAAGGAAAGACCCAGAGAACACTCAAGAAGCAAAGCACATTTTCCTGTGACACCACAGTAATGGCACTTAAACTGCACATAAAACACTGTTACAAGCAGATCTCTTTCCAAGAAAATGAAAGTACATGCTTCATCTGTAGGAAAATAAAACTTCCTGGGGTGAGGTCTCAGACAATTGGTTTTAAAGGTTCATTCTTTTTCAATTGTGGTATTTTGTTTTAACGAGGCTCATGAAATGCTTCAATTTACCCCTTGGCCACCTTAAAACCTTATTTTAATTCCCATATGTCCTTAATAGGATTCTTAGAGAGGAGACATTCCTCCATTTGCATGAAATTCAGCTGTGCAAAGGAGCCTCATGAAGAAGAGAATTCCTGGTTCACTAAGAAAGTAACCATAGCACAGACGGAGAGGCAGCCAAGGTCCTTCATTGAAGAGGTACCTGATTTGGTGACATCCTCTTCAAGATCTGTGGTGTAAAATGAAAGAAACGAGGTCATTATTTCACATATAATTCACACCTCTCCTCTCTTCTCAAACATTCAATACTGCCCCTCTCCACTTCACTCCTAACTCTTATTACACTCAAGAAATAAGAAAAAAATGAAACCAGAGGACAGCCACCATGAAAGCTCACAACCTCCTTTTATCTACAGTCCATTGAAGAGAACATTCTGATTCTAAAGATTGAATCCTTTCCCTTGCACACTCATCCTAACCCCTTTCTCACCCTCAGGACTGTCCTCTTGCAATATCCCCCCTTCTCTCTCCGTCAGCTTCTCTCTCCCTTCAGGATCACTCCTATTTTATGAAAGGCAGCGTCCTATACACTAAACAGCCTGGGCTCTGGCATTGGAAGCCTGCCCCCCCCCCCCATAGTAGCTGCACAACATCAAGCCCATTACTAACCCCTTTTGTGAGTTAACTTAATTTGTAAAGTGAAAGTTTATTATGAAAATTGAGAATTAAATAAAATGATACCTGTAGAACACTTTGTTTCCAGCACATGGCAAGCTATATAAATGTGAGCTATTTCTATTTTTCACATAGAAATATACTTCAATATTTTCTATATTAAAAAAATCCTCTTTAGACACTAGGCCACCTTCCATCTACAGTCCTATTTCATCTTTCCAGCAAACTCTTCAAAATAGTCTTTTTTCATATCTCCACTTCCTCACCTCCCATTCTTCCAATCAATCCCCCTTCCATGACTCTACTGGATTAGCTCTCAATTAATGTCATTAGTGGTCTTAACAGTCCAAAGTTAGTGAGAACTAGTCCAGCAAAATCAGAACCCAGAGTCCAATGTTAACTATAAATACCTCAAACTTGCACAAGTCTTGGGGCAGCATATTAGACAATCCAAGATGTGAGATTAAAAAACTGCTCATTTTACTTTACTAAAAATGATAGAGTGACTTCAACTAACATCTAGGTTACATTAATGTGTATAGAAACAGAATATCCGCTAGGATTGCACACAATGAATTTACTTTAAACAGTCAGACCCGAAGCCCATTGAATCCACAGCTGTCACACACTAACGCAGGGCCTCGTGCCTCTTCTGCACAGTAGAGCTGCAGAAATCCTTAGAGTGGGGCTGTGGTGTAGTGTCTGCCCCACAGTCTCTTCCCATTTCTCTCTGCCCTCCTGACACTCTCCTGAAATCTCACTGTCTATTCAAACCTTCCTGTTTCTGCAGATGTTGCCCACACTAGACTTTGTTTCTAGGCTAAATTTATCATCCAAATTGGTACACTCTAGAGAGTGAAAGGAATCCGCCTTAGGTCAAGTCCCCTAGAAGTAGAGCCCACTGAGACAAGGATGCATGTGCACGTGATTTGTTGAGTGGAAGCACTTCAGGGTAAAACTGTAAGGGCATGAAAGAAGTGGAATAGGAAAAGGGGCAAGAACTGAGCAAGGATGTGATCTCAGTGAAGTCTGGTCCTGGCCTGATCCACAGGAAGCTCTGGGCACATTTTCTCTACAAGTTATCCTCTCTTGAGCTAAGAGGAGGACCTTTTGCATTCATTTCTGTCAAGCCATTGGATGTGGATCAATCACTCCTAAAGGACCGCTCCTCTCTTTTAGCTGAGAGCAATTTGCGTGTGTGTGTGTGTGTGTGTGTGTGTGTGTGTGTGTGTGTGTGTGTTGGGCAGAGAGGGCTGAGGTGGGGCCAGCAGTAAGTCACCAGCAGTCTGCATTCACAGCAATTGAGACATGGATGCAGAAGCCTGTGAAAGAATCTGAGTGAGTCACTAACAGGACCTACTTATACGAGCACCATTAATAATTATGCTGGGACCATTTCAAGCCAACCAGGACATTTGGTCACCCTATTTATGCCTCTTACGCACACTGCCACCCATGCTGTGGCACTCCTCTGCTTTGATCTCCACAGGCCCTACAGTTATTGGGGATCCCTGCCCTAGCCACCCAGTCCACTACGTGGACTCCCTCAGGCTGCTGCTGCATGCCACTGCTACTGGCCCACACCCTCTTCACACAGACTACTACGTGGGCTGCAAGCTGCTTCTGCCACCCAGGCCGACACAGAATGTGGCTAGGAAATCTCTGCCTTCGTGACCTGTCTCTGAGTCTCTGCCCATGAGTCTCTCTTGCCTACAGCTCTTGGAGCTCCTTGCCATCAGGGTCCATCTCTTTACCTTTGGTACTTTTTGCTCTTCTAACAATAGGAAAAGGCTTCTTCTTCCTAAATTGTATTCTTTTAGCAAGGAGCCACAGTGGCATTATGTAGGCTTGGTATCAATGCTTCCAGATTTGACTGGAATAATCAGGAATATGCATTTTGTACTTTGTAATTATAAATAACACCACCTTCACTCTCAAAATTGTTCTATTTTGGACAATAAATTATAGTTTCACCCTTCTGAGGATCCTGGTTTTCAATGTTCTGACCTCTTCTTCTACAGGGGACATAGGAAGTGCAAGGAGGCTTTGGGCAAAGTGAGTTCAAACACAGCCTCTCTCTGTACTTGGAATCACTGACCCCCATCCTTCAGGCAGTCACCAAATTCAGTTGGTGTCATTAGACTCTTTGTCTCTTAGCAAATTCTCTCAAAGATCCCATAGCACCCTCTGTAGTTTAGGTTTATTTGAGCCCTCTCCCAAGACCAGCAGATACTCAAATGTATTTCTTTTTTTTTTTTTTTAAGGAAGATTAGCCCTGAGTTAACATCTGCTGCCAATCCTCCTCTTTTTGCTGAGGAAGATTGGCTCTGAGCTAAAATCTGTGCCCACCTTCTTCCACTTTATATGTGGGATGCCTACCACAGCATCGCTTGCCAAGCGGTGCCATATCGACACATGGGATCCAAACTGGCGAACCCCGGGCCGCCTAAGCAGAACGTGTGCACTTAACCACTGCGCCACCGGGCCAGTCCCTCAAATATATTTCTAATCTTTAAGTGTGGACAAATTGTTTACCAGGAGGCTCAAAGCTTTTGCAAATAAATGCATAAAAGTAGAACTATATACCAGGATGTGTTGCCTAATTTCAAGTGTAAATAGTAATTGAGGTTCCATGTTGAACTAGACAGACCCTTAGATAGGACATTGTGAAGTATGGGGATTTGTAACTAGCCCTATATTTGCACTTGAACATTATGACCCTAAAGTTAGCTTGAAGAAATGCCTCTTAGTGAGACAAAAAAGCATCCCTTGTGGTATCTGAATGGATATCCGTTTCTTTCCATTTTCTTGTAAAAGCTCAGAGGGTTATCTGGAATTCACATCACTGTGCACAAATATGCTAATACCCTGCATAATTACTTAACCTCATTTGTACATGAGTGGTCACATATAATAGATGTTCCGAGTAAAAGAGTTAAAGTCAATATGAATTTGAATATCTGAGAACAGAATTAAGTCCAGTAATTCTTATTACATAATATTCTCATTTAGATATTTCCCAGGTCTTAGGCAATTATTTAATAGCAGAGTGATAAGAGTAAAGAGCCCTTGAATGCAAGGTTTGTTTCAAGTGAGATCATTATCTCCTACACACGGGAGTAACCTGTAAAGACAATGACTATACATTACATACACACTCATAGATCAAAGAAACCCCAATATTTCTAAACATATATGCTTACAACATATCTTTTACTTAAGAAATCTGCAAATTAAAGTTAATTGCTATTGAAGACATGTCTGAAGCAATCACTAAGTTATAACCAGCATGTTCTGAAGATCAGCAAAAAAATCTGGAAATTAGTCAAAGGAGGTGTTATTTATGAGTTATTGCCAATAGTTAAATTATAAAGAATTTTACATATACTATAAAATGTTATGTACTCTGTTACTGATAGCCTTTAACAAAATGAGCTTCATTGTGAGGATTTATTAACTCTATTCAACCTGGACAGTTATTCAGCTCAAACTTTAAAAGCTTTCAAAACATCTAGTACCAGTCTGGTTTTAATATAAGTAACAAAGTGATCATAAGAAAGACTGAATAGTTGGATTTCAGAAAATCTACGCAGTCTTGGGTTAATTTTTAATGGCCTTATTGGTGCCATGAGTCAAGTCTATGACCTGATGGATGAAGATGGAATTATCTCTGAAGCATATGGATATACCCACTGTCAATCATCCTAGGTAGTGATTAATCCCGGGGTAGATTATTAAGCAAGAATTTGAACTAACGATAGAGAATGGACTTTTCCTAGGGCTTGGAGCCAAAGGGGCATGGATTCTTTATTAATCGGGCTTCTCCAGAGAAGCAGAACTAATTGGATGTATATAGATATATATGAGAGGGGATTTATTGTAGGAATTGGCTCATGTGGTTAAGGAGGCTGAGCAGTGCTGTTATTTGCCCTCTGCCAGCTGGAGAACCAGGAAAGCTGGTGGTATCATTAGTCTGAGTCCAAAGGCCTGAGAACTAAAGGAGCCAGTGGTGTGACTCCCAGTCTGAGGCTGGGGAAGGGCTAGGGATGTGGGGACAGCTGGTGTAGGTTTCAGAGTCCTAAAGCCCCGGGGGAGTTCCAGTGTCCAAGGACAGATGAAGATGAATGTCCCAGCTCAAGAAGAGAGGAAATCGCCCTCCCTCCACCATTTTCTCCATTCAGGTTCTCAGCAGATTGGATGATGCCACCCACATTGGTGAGGGGGGCTCTTCCTTACTCAGTCTACCCATTCAAATATGTCTTCCCAAAACTCTCTCACAGGCACACTCAGAAATAAAGCTTTGCCAGCTATCTGGGCATCTCTTAGCCCAGTCGAATTGACACATAAAATTAACCATCACAGACTCGGAAGAGTGGAAAAGCCTGGAGTGATTTCTGGAGTGGGTGACATTCTCCTGTCCAGGTGGAGGCAATGTGGGAACGCATGGAGGTGTGAGCTTCTACTCTTTGCCGGCAGTGGGGCAGCAGTGAAGTTGCCCGTGGCACTCGCAGCAGGACAGCCAACATCTCGGGCAGCGGGTGAGAGTAGTCAAGACTGACCTTTGGACAGGTTAGTGAGCAGTACCCCAACTGAGATGGGAATAGGAGAAGTGGCATCACTAACATAGATAGTTTAGCCCAACAGGACTCATAATTCACAAGCGTCTTCGGCAACAGGCATAGCAGACTGGTGGCAAGAAAGAGATCCAAATCAAAGAATCTGAGGATCTTGTTTTGGTGTCATGTGAGAAATTATCTTGGAAAAATTCTCAGAAATACAGGAAGGACCTTCTTTGGGGGACTAATTTCTGGCAAGCAGGTACACGGGGTCTTCTGCCATTATGATCTGAGTGAATAAGGGAGTATAACTTTATTTGTGGTCGTCGGCCAGGGAGAAGAAGGAGGGCCAGGATATATAGATAAATAACTAAGGCATTGCACTTGGGATCTTGTTGGTTAGTTTTTCTATAGTCTCAGTAACACTTTGCAAGATATTTCTTGAGAATGCGAAAGATAAACAGCTCATTTTTAGTTTCTCATTGAGGAAGAAAAACTGAGAACATGACACCAAAGCTACATTTCTAGTAAAAGTCAACCAAAATAAAAACTAAGAAAAAGTTTAAAATGATTATAAAATTGACATTTATTGCCAAGACAGACTAATTATATTTATCAGAACACTCAACTTCTGGTTGAAAAATTTTTTGTAACTTTCAATTCCAACAGCATTTTCCTATTTGAGGGCTAAAATAACTTTTTTCCTTGTTTGGTCACTGTGCTTCAAATCACAGCCCCTCAAATATTTCTTATTTTGATTTGAAGGATAATTTCCAGCATTTACAAAGTATTGCACTTTACAATGCGTGCTCTCACAATTATTTTATTTCATCTCATTTTTTCATCTGTGATCATTTCATTGTTATTACCATTACTGTTAAAACATTTCTTTTGTTACGTACAAAAAAAGGGTCAAAGAAATTAAGATTTTCCCAAGATTATTGAAGTACTGAAACTTAGAGAGCAACTATTCACATCATGAAATTCTCCTCTGATTTACAAAAGTCCTCAGAATATTATTTTTGTAAATAAAGAGTCCTCCCCTAATATATTAAAATTGCCAAAAACTTATTACAGGCCACTTTTGGGAATAATATTGTTTACATAAAGTAGGGACAATTGTATTTGCCTAATTCTTTCTATTTGAAAATGTCTTTGAAGTAATGGGTCTCTATTTAACTACAAATATGTAGAGAAAAGCATGGATATGCCTCAGCTTTATCTGCCTGATTGTATATGAGAATAAGAGTAATTTCTGATCAAATTTAGTAAAGTTTAACTGCCTAAATTGCAAAAGAAGATTGAAAGTAGATTCCATTTAAGCTAGAGCTCTGGATGCAAAACAAAATGGAGAATTGGAACAAAAGAGAGAACATTTCAAACCCTAAGTTTTATTTGAAATGTTCTCGATATTGTGATCAAAGTGACTTTTAGAATTTGTTTTGTTTTTTCATAACTATTTTGGTCTGTCATTGCACAAACACTTATTGAACACTAACAACACACTAAGCATTGTGCTAAGTCTGGGAATACATTAGTAGGGAAAACATATAGAAATCAAAGGAAAAAATAAATATATGAGATAGTATCCAGAAATGAGCATTTCTTTGAAGAAGAAAACAGTGAAAGAAGATAAAGAATAATGGGGGGCAGAGGATGCCATTTGACATAGAGCAATCAGGTAGGACCTTCTCCATAAGAATGATATTTGAGAAGTGAGGACACAGTGATTTGAAAAGAAGAATGTTTGAGGCAGAGGACCCACAGACAAAAATTAACTTGGTGAGTTAAAAAAACAATGAGAAGGCCAGTGTGAACAGGGTGGAGTAAGTAATGAAAAGTGGCAGACAAACCAATTTGGAGGTCTCAACCGGACACATAGACCAGAACATATGGAACACTGGGAGTGTCATGTTTAGCCACTGAAGAGCTCTGAGCAGGGATGAGAACTGAACTAAACCATGTATATTTTCTCTGGATTCTTTGGCATCAAGTTAAAAGTGCACATAAAATGAAACAAGAAAATCTTAAGTGCCCAGATCCATGACTTTTTACATATGTAAACACCATGTGACCACCACTCAAAATTTTGGTTTTAAAATGTCACTGAAGGGGTCATGGGGAGGGTTCCAGAAAAGCCTGGAGACTAGTTAGGCAGAAATGGCTGTGCTTTGTGTGAAAGAGATGATGCGCCTTGAACTAGGACAGTAGCTTTGTGACGGGGCGGGAAACAAAGTGGGAAATTGGAATTTACATCTCAAGGAAGAGCTGATAGGCATCTTTTGCTGTATTGGATGCAGGTGTGAAGAGACAAGAAGTACAAAGGATGACTGCAAAGCATTGGTTCTGAACAACGATAGCAAGTGGTGGTACTGTTGTTGAGACAGAAGAGGAGTTAGTTGAAGGCGAGAGATATGCAGAGTTCTGCTCTGGCCACGTTAAATTTGAGCTATCCCTTAGAATCTTGGAGTCTGAAGCTCCAGCGGGAGGCTGGATGAAATTGCCTATAAAACATAAGCGTAGATAGAAAACTCAGAGGACAATAGAACTCAAGCCAGCAAATGCCCTTAGAGGAAAAGCCAGGGCAGTGGCAGGAAAATAAGAGACTGTGAGGTTTGCAGAAGCCCTGAGAGAGCCCCTGCAGTCCTTTGTGGAAAAGGAGGGGCAGCGTTAGGGGCTGAATGGTGCTCCCCAAATCAGGCGTTGAAGTCCTAACCCTGTGTACCTCAGAATGTGACTATATTTGGAGATGGAATCTTTAAAGAGGAAATTAAGTTAAAATGAGCTCATTAAGGTGGGCCCTAATCCAATATGACCGGGGCCCTTACAAGAGGAAGAGATGAGGACACAGACGCACAGACGGAGACCACGTGAGAACAAAAGGAGGAGACAGCTGTCTACGAGATGGCCAAGGCCGAGGAGAGGGGCCTCGGAAGAAACCAACCCTGCTGACACCTTGATCTCGGACGTTTCTCACAGCTGTCAGCAGATAAATTTCTGCTTTTTAAGCCCCCCGTCAGGGTACTTTGTTATGGAAGTCCTAGCAAACCAATCAGGCAGCGTGAGATCTATGGTCCTTTTCTGAACAACCCGGAAGAGGAAGGGAAATGCCATTCTCCCAACCAGACACATTCACGGATTGCCTGTTTTCCTTGCATCTGTAAGATATTACCATATTCTTAAAACCAAGTTTTAAGTTATACCAACATGCACCCACATTTATTATTTGGTTTAATGTAAAAAGAGACCATAACAATGTTATTACCGAGTCGTTAGGACTGGTAAAGACAAGAAAATCTTAAAAATGCGAGTAGAGTATCAAGTCCTGGGAGGTGCTTCCCAGCCATAGTTTTAGAAATAAAGGAAAGGGACATGACCAGAAACCAGGATGTTTAGCAGAGACTGCTGATATTTTCCAATATCTCTTCTCCCCTTTTCCCTCCCCAGAACTTATTAAAGGTTTAGCTAGAATCCATACAGCTTCCCTTGTATCATGTGGCTACTTTTAGACCTATGAGTTACAGACAAAGGGTTTCCAGGAAGGGTCCTTAAAGAGAGACGCATGCCTTTTAACTCTTTCCTCTTTCCTACAGTGGGGAATTCGGACACGATTGCCGGAGATTCCCTAGTCATGTGGTGAACACTCCCGGCCGAGAATGGCAGAGCAACAGGAAAGCAGCACAGTCCTTGCCACCAGGAAGCCACATATAAGTCCTGGAAATACACTTCTGTCTTGCTTGTCACCATCATTTTGGTTTTCTTCTGCTCCTCCTCATCAAATAATCTTAACTATATATCTCCAAAGGCACCTTTTTGGTAGTCTAAACAAATGCAACATCATAAAGGATGTCCTTTCATTTTTCATCAATGCTGATTTCGATAAAATGCTGAATTCCAGACTTTGAATTTGGGCACACACAGTGGTACAACTTGTGCATTACACAGCTCCGTGGGACCTGTTCACACTGGGGTCTGTGGGATCGGCACCCTGGAGTTGTGCAGGGACCCAGACTCTGATAATCTCCATCTAACTTCCAAATGTCTTTCCCTTCCCATAATGATACAGATTGTAGTTTTAGAAACCTTTGATTAGAAAAAATTAACGTGTCTATAATAATAATTTAACTGCATTTGTTTCTCATTAATCACACGGCATCTATTTATTCCTGAAATATCACAGTGCACGCACGTGTGTAATGTTATCCAGTCTACAGATTTGGTTTGGACACAGGTGGACTGTGAATGTCCTACAGTGGATGTGAGTGCCCCCACCCCAGAGCCCAGGGCACAGGAATAAGAGCTTCTAACAGAGTACCTGAACTGTGAGAACGCTTAAGTTTACATGAAGTGAGCAATTTAGGGTAGCATTCTAAATACGAGGGCTTTGGAATCAGAGAGATGTACGTTTCAGTTTCTTTCCCTCCACTGAACCTTTCTAAGAACTAAGGCCTCTGTGATCCTCAGTGTCCTGCTATTTAAAATGTGGATTCTGATAGTTGGGAGGATCCAGTGAGATTCATGTACAAGAATTGAACACAGAAGCTGCCAGACAGGAAGTGCCCGGTGCACGGCAGCTGTTATTACTGGGTATCCAACACTGTTGTCAGGGACTCAGCAAGCGATCATCGTACTTCTTCATTGTGCAGATGAATAAACGGAAACTGGACAACCTGAATTCTCTCCCCAGATGCCTGTTCCATTTCTGCCAACCAACTGCCGAGCCCATGCTCCTTCCCTTCGACGTCACAGGAAAGCGGCCTCTGGGGGTGAGACTTCCTGCTTCAGGCAGCTGTTATAACACGATTATGGCCATCACCATCTCCTGAGCTGTGCCACCATCTCTGCTTTGTTTAGCAAGACTCCTTACTGCCTATGTGCATTTAAACAAATGGGATGCTGATAACAGATGCAGAAATCATGTGTTTTATGTTGCAAGTCTAATCTTTTAAAACAAATTACCTCAGATCAACAATTGTTTTCAACAATTTCCCAAGCTTTGAACAGGTTTTAAATTGGGAAAAATTCTCTTTACAGACATGGCACTGCTACCTCACCAGAATGCTTCAATAGACTTTTTTGTGGCAAGTAAAATGCTCACAAATGATAATCTCTTAGTCAGGGCCACATGCACTACACATAGTAAAGAAATGTGCTTTCTTAACAGAGGTCAGGAGTGAGAGCTTTGGGGGTCAGATTCCTTTTACACAGGTCAAGGTGAGGACAGGGTTGGGAAGGGCTGGACATCGACTAGCAGTCATTATCATGATTTCTAAGAACAAAAATCAAGAATGAAGTTTGGATATATGCAAAATATTAAAACAAATAGCTTCATGACCATCAAAACTTAGATGTATGCCTTGATTATGATCCTACTCATGTCATTTTCCACATTTTCAGACACTGAAGACAAATATACATACATTCACGAGTATTCAAATCTTAATTTTTAGACCAGAAATTCATTGTAGCTAAATATACCCAGTATGAACCATCATCTTCCAAAATCTACTTTATTGTAAGTAGAATTGACCTTTACATGAAGTATATGCTCAGTGCATTGTTTTCAAGTGAGTGAAGAATTAAAACTCGAGTATTTCTTAATGGGGAAACTTACTTTCTTACATAAAACAAAAGATCTTGCTTTATTTTTAAACAAAAAAGTACTCATATAGTACACAAAGGTGTGTGGTAGAAAGACGTTTTCGCATTCATCCCCAGTCCTTTCCACATGTCAGGACCAATCACGGTTAGCCACTTCTGGTTGTGTTTTTTTTTCCCCTCAAACACTGTACTATTATTAACATATTGACTTCTGGCTTTTTAACCTTGGATGCTGTCTACTAACTTCTTGCTATGGTAGAGGAGGCTGGGACTGTCACCTCTCCCACCTCCTTCCTCCACCTTAGTAGAGGTGACCTCTGTGACCTCAAACAACATGCTTAAATGCCATCTCTTGTCCTGTCAACTAGAGAAGGTCTCTCTTGTTGCCCTTCTCCGGCCAATCTAATACCTGCCCTCACTGCCTTCTACCTCCCAGCCTCCATCAACTGTCATTTTACAATGGTATTGACATTTTCTCCTGGAATCCTTTTAAAGGTTTTTTTTTTAACATTTTATGTTAGTCTATTTAAAAGTTGAGTAACAGGAAACTGTGTTTCCATTAGTATAACTATGTAGCTCTTTTATCCAGAAGCTTCCAGCAGTTCACCAGCATGTATTTCCTTCTGTACAGGCCCATATCTTGGGCTCCCAGATCTCTCCAGGATGGTTTAAATAAGAATTTTATTGCTTTTGCTTTAAATTTCAATGGATTTTTATTTTCATAATTTACCAGTAGTATTTATCAGAACCCTGAGTTCTTTTAAGCTCTCACTCTTTCTATCACTGATATCAAACTTGCTATCACTTGTATCAAGACTCGTTACATGTTGGCAATTTTATGAGCACAGTGCATGAGCACAACAATAACTCAGAACTTTTCTTTTGGAACCATGGATAGATGCCACATAACTGAAAGTTTATTGCTTCCTGCCCTGTAGAAAAATGGCAGTTTCTGAACTCTTCCATAAAATTTTTCAAAGAGTAATTTCAATGTGTTAGCTTTTACAATGTTTAAATATCAATTCTCAAGGAAGTAAGTGAATAAAAAGTAATGTATTTTATGATATTCACAATTATTTTAACTTTTAATTTTGAGATAATTGCAGATTCTCATGCAGTTGTAGGAAGTGATACAGGAGCTCTGAGAAGCCCTTTGCCCGGTTTCCCCCAATGGTAACGTTTTGCATAACTACAGTTCAATATCACAATCAGGAAACTGACATCGGTACAAGCCACTGACCTTACTCTGATTTCACTAGTTGTCAATGCATCGTGTGTGTGTGAGTGTGATTTATCACAGGTGCAGACTCATGTAACCATCAATACAGGCAAGATAGAGAGCAATACCGTCACAATTACCATTGTTTTTTCACTTTAGATTTGCTGCAGTAAATGTACTTTAACCACATTTTGATTACTGTCCTATGTTCCAAGCTCCAGGCACGACTGAGCAAAACACAGTCGTTGGTTCAGTTTCAATTGACGTAAACTTTTTAAACCCTAAATAATTGCATATATAAGAAAAACACTAAATAGAACTAATTACCAACCTCAAATACTACACTTTTTTAAAGGTAAATACTTATCACCAAGATTTAAAAGAAAAAATGGAGTTTCCCAGAAGCGTCTTTTACAGATAACATCTGACCCATCCCAAACCCGGCTGTCACTCGCTGTTTCCCTCAGGTGTTGGTCAAGGACATCTTTCTAATTCAAACAGGATTTGTTGGCAACTCTGAAAACTCCAATGAGCTTGGGGGCGGGGGCGGGGGTGAGGTTACAAATGTATTCCCAGCTTTTGATTTTTCTTTAAGGAGATACCTGAATCATTATGTCTTAACCCGAAATGGATTCCATCACCCCGCTTTTGCAGGCTAGCTTTTCAGCACCAGCTACCCGTCTCCTGTTCCTCAGGACTCCCCTCCCTCGCCCAGGGCAAGCAAGAATGAAAGAGAAATTAAAGAAACATCATGTTGCTGCTGGTCTGCATGAAAACACCATGATTATCTTTTCCTAATCAGATGGGAATAATTTTCCTCCTCTCCACCTGACTAATTTTCTCCCCTCTTCTCCCCTCCCATCAGATATCTAGCTGCTAAATGTTTACAGATTAATTTGCATGAAATGGTCCCTTAGCAACAATCACGCACAGGATCAAATTTCTCTGCTCTTTCATACAAACCTTTTTTTTTTTTTCTGATGATACATGTGATTTTTAAATAAAGATTTAAAGTTGAAAATAAAACTCAAATCCCAGGATGTAGCCTATACAAGGCCATAGCTTTTAAAATCAATTTAAAAGAACATGGTGTTTTGACTGATATAAAGTGTTTTCAAGCCCCAGAATATTTTATGTATTTTAGATCGCATTTATACAACAGAAAAATTTATATAGAGCTGATTCATTAACAAAAAAATACACTTGCAGCCTGCTGTCAAAGTACGGTCACCAGGTCACCAGACTTTGCCGCCTTCTCTGCAGCCCTGACTGCTACGCCCGTTGGATGAGGTAATTGATGCCAATAGGACTGAGAGGAGATGGCAATAATGAAAGGTTCGTGGAGGAACAAGGCTAGCCTTTTCTAGCACTGATTGATTCTATGATTTTCTCCAAGACTAACACAGTTTAAAGCATTAGCTTCCAATTCTGGCAAATGATTATTACCCTGCTAACTCGATTTATCAGTTGGTTTTAACCCCAAATTACACCCAATTAAGGGGTTGTGCAGGACTCTAATGCAAAGGAAACTTTGCACCTCCCTCGTACAAAGGAGGAGAAACGATGGACCTTCTTTAGTAAGGAAGAGATGACTGGGGGGTAGCAGAGATTCCCAAACCAGTCCCTGCTCCAAGCATAGCAGAAACGGATTTTCAGCAATCGCTGAGGGGACGATAATGTTATTCGACACCATCCTACCTGCCATTCTGGATGTTTACAATGGACTTGGTGGACTCGGGGCTTACCCAGACTCTTTGTCAGATAGGCAGAGCAAAGAATATTATCTCTATTTTACAGACCACCAATATAAGATTTGTATTAGTCAGGGTTCTCCCGAGAAACAGAACTGAGAGAGAGAATGAGAATAAAGAACGGGCTCATGCAATTTTGGAGGCTGACAAGTTCGAAGACTTGTCACGCTGCAGACCCAGGAGAGCTGCTGGTTCGGTTCCAGTCCGAGTCCAAAGACCCCAGCCCCAGGAGCCAGGGCTGTAGGTCCAGTCCACAGCTGGCAGGCTTGAGGCCCAGGCTGAGCTGACACTTCCATTTAGGTCGGAAGGCAGGAAAAAATGCGGTCCCAGTTCACAGGCAGTCAGGCAGCAGGAATCCTAACTCACTGTGGGATGGGGAAGGGGGATCAGCCTTTTGTTCTGTTCAGGCCTTCAGCTGCTCCCATAGGGCCGCTCCCATTAGGAAGAGCAATCTGCCTTACTCAGTCTACCCATTTCAATGTTAATCTCATCCGAGAGCACCTGCATAGAAACACCCAGAATAATGTTTGACCAAATATTTGGGCACCCACGGCCCCATCAAGGCAACACATGAAATGAACCATCACACTGTGTTAACTAACATTCTTGTGGTAACCATTTCACAATATACACACATATCAAATCATCACATTGTATGCCTTAAACTTATACAATGTTGTGTATCAATTATATCTCAATAGAACTGGAAAAAAAGTAACCATCCCAATATTATTTCCACATATGCATGAAACACATACCGCTAGAAACACCTGCATTCCCTGCAGTCTATTTTGTAAACTTCATATTTAGTGACAGTAAACCTGGGTTGACAGAGAGGCCAGCAGAGGACTTGCATGAATATTTTGCCTATTTGTGATATACGGTATCACATTCCCAGGGGAAATATTGTCTGGCATAATCCACGATGCTACCATCTTTCAGATTAATTGTTCTGACCTTGATCTACAAACATAAACAGAAATGTATTTCAGACAATGTTAGTTCCTGTCATAATTAGATTCTGTGCACATTCAGGTGGAGACGAGTTAAGGAGCATCTGTGTTTGCCAGTGGGAGCAAGAAACCTTGAACCAAAAACAAATGCATAAATCTAATCTTAGGTAGGACGCTAGCCATTAAATGAACACTGACCACAGACAGGGATGTGTGGACTGCAAATCTTTACCTCAACCAAAACTACAGCACCCAGAGGATAACACGAATGACGTAGTACCATAATTTTGTGCCTATAACATGAATCTTCTGAATTAGCTTGAAAACCTTTGTGTGATTACATCTGTTAGATACTGGGTATGATAAACACCTTTTAATATACCCTAAAACTTGCTGCAGGCTTACCAGAGTTTAAAAAAAAAAAAAAGTCAAATGACTGTGTATTGAGAACACTCTAAATCACATGGCATTTGTCAAAACTAATTCTAGTTTAGGAAATTTACAAAATATTTATGACAATATGGTGATTGATAATAATTGGAATGAAATTTAAGGTCCTAAAGGTAACTTTGCAATTCATAAACATTTGGTTTACAAATTTTTACCTGATTTGCTATGCATGAGAAATCAATGAGTGTCTGATTTTTAAAATTGTACAAGCATGTTTATTTACAATGTGGATCAAAATAATATCAATTGGAAAGGAGATGAACACTTCCCAGCTTCAAAGAAAAAAATGGAGTGACTGTGGGATAACTGGAGAAATGATCTTTCCTCCAGCAGAGAAAATAGTCACAGGGTTTGACACAACTAAGACAGTCCATCTACAATGAGGGCTCATTTTTCATTTTGCTTTGACCACGGGGATAAGAAAAAGAGGGAGAGAGAAAGAGAGGGAAAAAGGGAGGGAAGGAAGAAGGGAGGGAAGGAAGAAAGAAAGGAAGGAAGGAAGGAAGGAAGGATGATGGACCGTTTGTGTCCAAGACATGGGGCGGAACAAAGCACACGCAGCCGCTGGCTTCCCCTTCAGGGTTTGTCAGGAAGGAGAAGGCAAATCAAAATCAACCCTCAGAAACTAAACAGAGAACTTAACAATTTTGATTCCACCCTGAAATCTGAAGCAGCTGCAGCATTTTTAGTAAGACTTTTCATTGCAAAGAATGAGAAGCAAAAGGTAGAGTCAAGTGGCATTATGTGTAGACATAAAATTAAATGGGTGAGGAAAGTAAAAATTATTCCCATGAGTAAGAGTAAAAGTCAATATTTAGCTAAGCAATTACCTTAACATTCGATTCAGTGAGTAAATATGCCATCATTGTATTTAGATGTTGTTCTTTAAAACATACTTTGCACTGAATCCTTTTGTCCATCGCTGTAAGAGAACATATAAATTATGAAGTTTCTACTGCTACTTTGCTAGTTATGATTTCATGAAGATAACTAAAACATTTGACTTCATATTTTTCAATTATACTGAGTAATCTATGCACCTACATCCAAAGTATCAGCCTTTACCTAATGTCAGCTTCTGAAAAAGTAGACAATATTTCTAGAAAAAAAATCAATTTCTATTAGCCATTTTTATTTCCAAAAATGCAAAGTGTATTAGTCATGATACTTTAAGTTTCATGTGAATTAAACCTAGTGAAACCCACTTAGGTAAAGGGGAAATGAACCAGATAACTAGGAAGTTTAAAAGTGAGATACAGGTATGGCTAGATCAAGGAGTTCAAAGGTTCTCTTTCCATATTTTGGCTCCATTTCTTGCTGCTCTTTGTGTATTGGCCTCATTCTCTCCTTTAACAAACTAACTCTCTTTATATGATAAGATGGATGTGGGCTGGTTCAAGCCTATATTTTTACACCTTATATTCTAAAAGGAGAAGTTTCTCTCTCTTAACATCCATAAACAAAATGTCATGGAAAGGTTATATTGATCCTGTTATAGACAGACGGTATGAGAAAAGAAATTCCATATTTAGAGAGGCCTAGAGTATAATTCCTGTTGTCAGGAATTGGGTGAGACACTGATTGACATGTTGCATTACACGTGTACAAAAAGAGACCATCTTGCATTGGGAAGAGGTATTGGAAACATCACAACCATAGATTTACACTGCCTTAAGTGACCAAAAAATTCCAGGAGACATATTAATTTATATTTCTGTTTCTCACTTGACTCCAGAATCCTGAGTTTTATAGGACTAGATGTCTACTGTTCCAACATAAAACGGATAACAACTATCTATTCAAAACTCCATAAGAAGCATTATAACAGTTATAAAAGAAAGAGAACATAATTCTTCCAAAAACTTTATAACCTCTGAAGCCATTGTAGAGAAAAACGTGGAAGTGCATTTGAAAAAAGAGAAAAAAAAATGTTATAAAATTTAATGGAAACTCCCTTCATCAAATATTTTATATCATATTCCAAAAACAAGTCAAAGATCTTAAACAAATATAGGATATTCTCATTTATAACTAAGCATTTACTTATTTTCTTTATTTATTGACTTAATTATTTCTCTTCCCTGGGGTTCCATTTAGCAAATTAACACACCGAGACACTAAATGGTACTGAGGTGATCTGAAAGAATTTAGGTACCTTTCAACTTGCCCAAAACTCAATTTGCCCAAAGGTGACCTAATTAAGCGAGTTTAAAACGCTCCCAAGAGAAAGCTCATGTTGTCGCTGCACGAAAGCTGTAATACTGTATTTCTGTTAAATAGCATCTATTACCCTGTTGTTCTACACAAATGCTTAAGCAACAGAAAAATCTGTGCAAGGCTATCAAAGTACAAGGACATCAGGGTAAGAGTTCAATCACCACGCCTCACCGTATACTTTATTTAACGTCATGCTTACTGTGCCTTCCGTCTTTCATTAGCCTTTGGATTATAGATTTTTTAATGTGACTGTTGATCAATAAATCTGTAAGTTCCTGGCGTGCATTACGTTTATCTGTCACTCTATATGTTTCTGTAAATTGTTTTTTTTTTTTCTTTCAGACATGAAAGAGAAGAAGGTCACGCCAGCAATAAAGTATCATCAGGAGAAAATGTTTGGACTATAAGCTGTTCCGCATCATTGGAGAAAATATCAAAGTAAACATATTAGCCAGGGAGGAGTCCTGCCAAGCAATGCAGAGCAACTTTTTCCAAATATAATTACAGGGGCTGTAAATATATTTGCTTTAATGGCCGGTACTGCACCTACAATTATAAGCACTCCATTTACCTGATGCTCGTCTGAACAAATAAAGCCATAAAGGGCCTTGAAATACTGGACAGCAGAGGGTGTTTCTTGTTGCTTCTCGTGAGTTACACCCGTGACGACAATCTCAGTGACAGAGAGGCCATTAGCCTCACGCACTCGGCGGTGAATCCACGCCTCGACGGCCACTGGTTCTCTGGGCAGACCCATTACTCTTGTTGTTTTGACTTTTCCGAACTATTGGATTGTCTTTACTGCTTTTTCAAACTTAAGGAGGCCAAAGGCAACAAAAAAACATTTCCTTCAATCAAAAAACTTTCTATTTAGGGGTTTTCTAGACAGAGGAGAAATAAGAAGTACCCTGATTTCGCCTTTTCACTAATCATAGATTTTAGCATAAATGAAGAGGTTACATCAGAGGTAAGACAGTAAGCAGGTTCCAAACTACAAACCTAGGGCCTAAAGTAAATGAAGTGAGTAGAAAAATGGAGAAACTGTGCTGGACAAAATGTGACAAGCCCACAATCCCTTCCCTGAATGCCAAATGTGTTTCCGAATCCAGAATCTTTCCAATTTTAGAAAAGGTCGCATAGTGTCCGCACTATATATGTGTTTTGTAAAGCTCCAGCAGGTCGTGGGGCAACACCTGGAATGAAAACCTCCAATGATCTGCGGTGAAGCTGAGGAATATTCTAAGAGGGTCAAGCAAAGGCTCAGGTTCATGCATGAATTCCCTTCAGATCTTCCCACCAAACGTGTTTGCAGAAAACTTAGGAAAAATCTTTGTTTTCAGAGCTGTTTGGGTTTGGGATGCAAAAGAAGGAATTTTTGTTCAGCTTCTCAGAACTGGCTTCTCCCTCCGCGCAGATTTCTCCCCTCAAAGCCTCACTCCCCCTTCGCTGGGCGGCTCTGCCCACCCCTGCCGGGGTCCCAGCAGCAGACACAGCCCAGGCTGGCTGAGGGGCCCCGTGTCAATGCAGATACATCAGGGGAGGAAGCGCTTAAGTCCA